>NC_052310.1:40146824-40379324 GCF_016432855.1 Salvelinus namaycush | reverse complement strand
CAAGGTAAATATGTTTAACCACACTTTGTCCTTGTTTCTCCAGTGGCACATTGTTGTATCTACTGATGTGAACTGTGATCACAGCACTTGGATTGTGGTTATATGATTCCACTTGGACTGGCACAGGGCCACAGAGCAGTAGCTATGTCAGTGGGCAGACAACTCTACCCTGACCCTGAGAACCATAGCCTTAGGTTTGCTCTCTGTCCACCACTTATGACCCCACTCCAGCCAACCCTGTGGGTGTGCTTGATTAGTGTGTGTAATACAATAGCTATTCGACTCCAGTGGTGGTAAAGAATTCAATATGTGAGCCCTCTACGGTTTAGGAAGCGCTCTCAATAAGGGACGTGGAGGGACTGAGAGCGGCCCACCTGACAACGAGGGACTTTACGTCTTTGTTACCTAAAACTGGCCCAAAAGTGCAGAGGGTTCTTTTTAGGTGCCTAGTGTCTTAGGCTTCTGACTGTTTTCAGTCTTTCTTTCTCTCATGCCTGCAAATGTGTTTGTGTACTGGTGTGTTTGGGCTCATAGCTACACACGAGAGACATAGTTGGAGGGCTTAGGGCAGGCTGGGATGGGGTCAACACCCCCTTTTAAGGCCTTGCTCGATGTCCTGAGAACGGTTCACAAACCCTTTCCTCCCTCCCCCGGGAAGTGACGAACATCCCACAGCCTGCTATAGCATTTACCCAAACACTCGCTCTCCTGGCCACTGTCGTTTCCTCAGGTTATTCAGTTTGAGTCAGAGAGGACGTCACGGGGCATTTGATCGAGGGCAGCTTACCCAGTCACCCCCCCCCCCCCCCCCCCACTCCCTCCCTCTGATGAGCAGACCTCTACCTGTGTGGTGAGGCTCAGTGTCTCCTGGATGTGGTCGTCCTGCCATTGTGGGGTCTGCAGAGTCAGATATATGGCCATCAGCTACTGGGGAAGGGAGATAGAGGAAGAGAGCAGGAGCACGGAGAGAGGATGTTACTTTTATTGGTGCCACAGTTTTCGTAAACACATTAATTTCCCAGCCGGTTCCTCTCGCAGAGTTAAGGGCCATTTCACACACAGGAAATCTACTTAAGATAACAAGAGCCAAACTCTGCAAGTAATAAAGGAGACAATTTAGAGTAGGCTTGTGGAGGCATATTGCACCATAAGGTTACTTCTTGTACCATGTGTGTATCAGTTGTGTGTAGGTCTGTATCAGTACCCGTTTCCTCGCAGTTCTCCCCTCCATGTCCCGTGCAGCACCTCCACAACAAGGCGGTGAAGATCTTCTGGTTTAATCTGTACACTGGCCGGGTAGAGAGCTTGTACCTAAACACACATAAAAATACACAAACCAAAAACATTGGATTACACCCTTTCTTTTGAAAAGTATTTGTCCACAAACCTGGAGAGAAGCTTAAGTGATTCCACTACCCAACAATGGTAAAGCTCCCTTACTTTCTATAATATCCGACCAATCAGCTTTCTGCCAGTTCTCGGTAAACTTATTGAACAAATTTTGTTTAACCCCTAATGAGACATGAGTCCCACTAAATACAACAAAGTTAAACTTTGGGGGGATTCTAAACAATGCAAATTTAATCATTCTCCTATTTGTTTAAAATTCAATTTGTACTGCTACAGTGGTACATTTTAAAATAAAAGCTTATTCCAAATTAAACGCACCTCTGTGTCATGGTTTTAAAAAAAATATTCCATGAGGCTGCACAGTTATTGGGCTGCACTTGTCATCCCGGGAAAGTCCCATATCTCAGCCCCTTTTCAGGTGTCCCAACTTATTTCTACAAGAAAGGTCAGTTAATTCAGGCTACAAGAGTGTCAGTGAATGTCATTACACTTTTTGGTGCTTTGTAACAGATCTCTTTTTCCACTCATCAAATGGCGCCAGTGCACGGTTTAGATGCTGGATTTTTTTTGGAGTGGACGGACAGAAAACATCATGACTGGTTGTGTTAATGCCCCCCCCCCCCCCCCACCCCCCCCCCCCCCCCACCTTAAAAAAAACTATTATTACCGTTTACTATTAGGCCCATAAAAAAAGTGTGCACCATAGGAGGTCCCTTGAAAATAACTGAGACACCCCTGAATGTGACGGCATAATTCACATTCTGACTAAAAGCATTGTATTTGGTACAAACCATTCCCTAACTACTAGACCTCAGCTGAATCTGGTAATGAATGTGGCTATTGAGAAAGTAGAGGAAAATAAACTTCTTGGTGTTCCCGTACACTGTAAATGATCATGGTCAAGGCATTTTGATTCTATCCTTGTGAAGATGAGGGGTCTATCTGTGATGGTGCAATTTTAACACCACGTTCAAGCAAACAAGTCCTGCAGGCTCTGGTTCTACCACATCTATGGCCCAGTTATATGGTCAAGAGCTGCAAAGAAGGAGCTCGGAAAAGCTGCAGCTGGTGTCCACAACAGAGCAGCACATCTTGGGCTTCACTGTAAACAGAAGGTCAATATCAACAAGATGCATGCCAGTCTCTCGTGGCTCAAAGTAGAGGAAAAATGTACTGCATCACTTCTTGTTTTTATGAGAAAAATGACTGTGTTAAAGATCCCAAATTGTCTGTATAATTAAGTAACATACAGCTCGGACAGACATGCTTAACCCCACCATACATGACACCAGCGGTCTCTTCATAGTCCCCAAATCCAAAACAAATTTAAGGAAATGCACAGTATTATACAGAGCCATGTTTACATGGAACTCCCATCTCATCAAATTACTCAAGCAAACAGTAAAATGTGCTTAAAAAAATCAACAAATAAAACAACTCACAGCACAACGCCTCTCTCCTATCTGACCTAAATAAGGTGTATGTGTATGTAAACTGATACACAGGTAACTGCCAAAATAATGGAAACGCTTAAGTAAATGAGGGCTACAAAGTATATTGAAAGCAGGTGTTTCCACACAGGTGTGGTTCCTAAGTTAATTAAGCAATTAACATCCCATTGTGCTATAAAAATGCTGGGCAGGCCATTATTTTGGCTACCATAGCTACGCCCCCATAGGATGACAATGCCCACAACCACAGGGCACGAAGGGTCACTGAATGGTTTGTTGAGCATGAAAATGATGTAGACCATATGCCATCTCAGTCACCAGATCTCAACCCAATTGAACTCTTCAAAAAAGAAAAGAGGACCAAGGCACTCTTCATATAATTAATTAAAATGCCTTTATTTGTACGGCATGTCAAATGGAAACAAAGATTAATAACTGACGCGTTTTCGCTGCATGGCTTTCATCAGGGAGTACAAAGATATGATAATACAATGTCCTCTTTTGAACAGCGTTTTACAATCAACCCTGATTTGAAGAGGACAGGCTTATGGAATTAAAAGGACGACACATAGTAAGCAATAATTTACTTATTAAAAAGTGAAACGTTATCAAAATGCAAATCAAGGCTAGAAGCATCATAACCCCTAGAAAAGTTGGTCTAACCTTGAATATGACTAGGCAAAGTGGTAAGAATAGGAGAGCCATCTATTTTAGAGTACACTAGATCGAACATGGACCACAGCCGTCTAAACATACCTGAGGGCAATAGAGAAATATGTCCACTAGATGACAGCAAAGGAACCTCTCACGACCCAACAGGAAAAGTGAGACATCCATATCTTTATTTAAACCAGGGTATTTAGTGGCCTGTAGTTTGTAAATCCAAAAACTCTCCCTTTGGTTTAGCTGTTTAAGATGGTCCCCTTTTCTAATTGAGGTCGGAATATGATCAATACCCAATTTAATCCAATTGAACTCTTATTGGAGATTCTTGAGTGGTGCCTGAGACGGCGTTTTCCAACACCATCAACAGGATGGTAAGTTGGTGGTTGAAGATATCCCTCTAGTGGTGTGGGGGCTGTGCTTTGGCAAAGTGGGTGGGGTTATATCCTTCCTGTTTGGCCCTGTCCGGGGGTATCATCGGATGGGGCCACAGTGTCTCCTGACCCCTCCTGTCTCAGCCTCCAGTATTTATGCTGCAGTAGTTTATGTGTCGGGGGGCTAGGGTCAGTTTGTTATATCTGGAGTACTTCTCCTGTCTTATCCGGTGTCCTGTGTGAATTTAAGTATGCTCTCTCTTTCTCTCTCTCGGAGGACCTGAGCCCTAGGACCATGCCTCAGGACTACCTGGCATGATGACTCCTTGCTGTCCCCAGTCCACCTGGCCGTGCTGATGCTCCAGTTTCAACTGTTCTGCCTGCGGCTATGGAACCCTGACCTGTTCACCGGACATGCTACCTGTCCCAGACCTGCTGTTTTCAACTCTCTAGAGACAGCAGGAGCGGTAGAGATACTCTTAATGATCGGCTATGAAAAGCCAACTGACATTTACTCCTGAGGTGCTGACTTGCTGCACCCTCGACAACTACTGTGATTATGCTGGTCATTTATGAACATTTGAACATCTTGGCCATGTTCTGTTATAATCTCCACCTGGCACAGCCAGAAGAGGACTGGCCACCCCTCATAGCCTGGTTCCTCTCTAGGTTTCTTCCTAGGTTTTGGCCTTTCTAGGGAGATTTTCCTAGCCATCGTGCTTCTACACCTGCATTGCTTGCTGTTTGGGGTTTTAGGCTCGGTTTCTGTACAGCACTTTGAGATATCAGCTGATGTAAGAAGGGCTATATAAATAAATTTGATTTGATCAACAAAACACTAAATAATGGAATTTCTTTAGGAAAAATAAAGAAAGAAATACAAAATATGTTTTATTGTCGCATACACCGGATAGCGGCAGTACAATGTGTTGTTTTACAGGGTCAGCCATAGTACTATGGCGCCCCTGGAGCAAATTAGGGTTAAGTGCCTTGCTCAAGAGCACATTGACAGAGTTTTCACCTTGTCATGTTGTCGCATCCCTCCAATAGAGTTCCAGATTGTTGTAGAATCTACGCCAAGGCGGATTGAAGTTATTCTGGCTCGTGGTGGCCCAACGCCCTATTAGGATACTTTATGTTGGCGTTTCCTTTATTTTGGCAGTTACCTGTATGATGATGCTACTGAATCTAGGCCAAGAGTATAGGTCTCTGTTTTCTTATAGCTTTATGTCAGTACAGGACCTTATTCTTATTTTGCATGTACATACCTCTGTTCTTGTCTATTAATATTCTGTATTGTGTCATATTGTATGCTTTGTGTGGACCCCAGGAAGAGTAGCTGCTGCAATAGCAACAGCTAACTGGGATCCTAATGAAAGAACAAAATAAAACTAGAAAAATACCATTTACTGAAGTAAATGTGGTGTGCGATGTGGTGTGCGTGCTGCTAGTCTTGAAGTATTTATGGTGAAATAATAGTAGTAGTGGTAATGGTACTTGCGGCAAGTAGTAGTAATGTCAGTGGTAGTAATAGGGTTTTCTTATATGTGTTAGTAACAGTCAGAGGCTTCATGCCCATAGGGAGCACAAGGGCAAGTGCCTCCTGAGATTTCATTTTTTTAAATCTGTCAGCGGTATTTTGCGGAGTGAGCATACTCACTGGACCAGGCAAAGAGTAAGCCCCCCCTATTCTCCCTAGTAAGTGGTTCCTTCCAAGGTGCACCACACACAGCGTTTGATTTGATTTTACCTAGCGGTGATGGGCAGTACTTGCAGGAGTAGACCCAGCGTCAGGATAAAGTGACTAAGGGGCAGTTGAAACCGTCGAGGGGGGCACAATTTTTGGGGATTCTTGCATTGGAATTATATTGAGGTCTGCTCATATAATTACGCTATATCACAATAAACATAAAGTTCAAATGGTGAGACTCTGAGATCATTGAATGCTTTTGAAGTGACAGGTAGACTACAGGTTTCACACCAATCTACGCTGCACTGTATCAGCACAATGGACAGCGCCCTGCAGCTAGGCTGTTTTGGTAATGAGTATAGGCTACAAGATAGATCGGGTAATTCACTTATTACAAACAACCTATGTAAATGCAGCCGTACACACAGTTGTCTTACCAAAATAATGCAAACTAAATGCTGAAAGTAGTAGCCTAGTTATTCATGCATGCAAACAAAAGTACTGAATAGCAGTTTGGCTTTGAATACCGACATAACTGTGAATGCGCACAAATGAATGTGAACAGAACAAAACAGGGGTACCAAGTACACAAAATTTCAGGTCAATAAAGTCATGACACAATCTATATTTAGTTACATTAACAGTAAACAAACGCAGTAAACAAAAAGCGAATATAACCAAAACATATCATATAGTCTTCGACAGTGAGATGAAGCCATGCACAGCTGTCTTGCCAAATAAATAGGCCTATGGAAGGTGAGGTCCTTCATTATTTTCCATAGTCCTCGTTGTTTATCCATTTTTTGTTTATCCATTTTTAACGGATAATCAACGCCCCCATAATGCCAATTTTTTTGTTGTTGCACATTTCAAATATTTTTTTTAATTAAATATTACATTTACTTAAGTATTTAGACCCTTTACTCAGTACTTTGTTGAAGCACCTTTGGCAGCGATTACAGCCTCAAGTCTTCTTGGGTATGCTGCTACAAGCTTGGCACACCTGTATTTGGGGAGTTTCTCCCGTTCTTCTCTGCAGATCCTCTCAAGCTCTAGCAGGTTGGATGGGGAGCATTGCTGCATAGCTATTTTCAGGTCTCCAGAGATTTTCGATTGGGTTCAAGTCCGGGCTCTGGCTGGGCCACTCAAGGACATTCAGAGACATGTCCCGAAGCCACTCCTGCTTTGTCTTGGCTGTGTGCTTAGGGTCATTGTCTTGTTGGAAGGTGAACCTTCGCCCCAGTCTGAGGTCCTGAGTGCTCTAGAGCAGGTTTTCATCAAGGATCTCTCTGTACTTTGCTCAGTTCATCTTTCCCTCGATCCTGACTAGTCTCCCAGTCCCTGCCGCTGAAAAAACATCCCCGCAGCATGATGCTGCCACCCATGCTTCACCATAGGGACTCGGGAGGCTATATCTTCAATTTAAACCTACTAGAAAGTGTGTGCCCTCAGGCCTGGAGGGAAGCAAAAGTCATTCCGCTAACCAAGAATAGTAAAGCCCCCTTTACTGGCTCAAATAGCCGACCAATCAGCCTGTAACCAACCCTTAGTAAACTTTTGGAAAAAATGGTGTTTGACCAGATACAATGCTATTTTACAGTAAACAAATTGAAAACACCCTTTCAGCACGCTTAAAGGGAAGGACATACAACAAGCACTTACACAAGGGACTGACGCTAAAAATACTGTGGGGCTGTTTTGTTAGACTTCAATGCGGGTTTTGACATTATCGATCATAGTCTTCTGCTGGAAAAATGTGTTATGGCTTTACACCCCCTATTGTGGATAAAGAGTTACCTGTCCAACAGGACACAGAGGGTGTTCTTTAATGGAAGCCTCTCCAACAAAATCCAGGTAGAATCAGGAATTTCCCAGGCATGCTGTCTAGGCCCCTTACTTTTTTCAATCTTTACTAACAACATGCCACTGGCGTTAAGTAAAGCCAGGGTGTCTATGTATGCGGTTGACTCAACACTATACACATCAGCTACTAAAGCAACTGAAATAACTGCAACACTTAACAAAGAGCTGCAGTTAGTTTCAGAGTGGGTGGCAAGGAATACGTTAGTCATACATATTTCAAAAACTAAAAGCATTGTATTTGGGAAAAATCATTCACTAAACCCTAAACCTCAGCTAAATCTTGTAATAAAGAATGTGGACATTGAACAAGTTGAGGTGACTAAACTGCTTGGAGTAACCCTGGATTGTAAACTGTCATGGTCAAAACATACATTATTTATACAACAGTAGCTAAAATGGGGAGAAGTCTGTCCGTAATAAAGCGCTGCTCTGCCTTCTTAACAGCATTATCAACAGGGCAGGTCCTACAGGCCCTAGTTTTGTCACACCTGGACTACTGTTCAGTCGTGTGGTCAGGTGCCACAAAGAGGGACTTTGGAAATGTGCAATTGGCTCAGAACAGGGCATTATAGCTGGCCCTTGGATGTACACAGAGAGCTAACATTAATAATATGCATGTCAATCTCTCCTGGCTCAAAGTGGGAGAGAGATTGACTTCATCACAACATGTGAGAGGTATTAACATGTTGAATGCACTGAGCTGTCTATTTGAACTACTAGCACACAGCTTGGACACCCATGCAAACCCCACAAGACATGCCACCAAAGGTCTCTTCACAATCCCCAAGTCCAGAACAGACTATGGGAGGTGCACAGTACTACATAGAGCCATGGCTACATGGAGCTCTATTCCACATCAAATAACTGATGCAAGCAGTAAAATCAGATTTTAAAAACATAAAAATACACCTTATGGAACAGCGGGGACTGTGAAGAGACACACACACACACGTACACATGGATTTTGTGTTGTAGATACAGTATGTGGTAGTAAAGTAGTGGCCTGAGGCCACACACTTAATGTGCTTGCTGTGAATGTATTGTAATGTTTTTACAAAATACAAATGGAGCGGGATGCACCTGAGCTCAATTTTGAGTCTGAATACTTATGTAAATAATGGTATAATAGTTTTTATTTATTATGAATTTGCAAAAATTTATAAAAACCTGTTTTCGCTTTGACATTATGGGGTATTGTTTGTAGATTGATGAGAAAAATACATTATTTAATTAATTTTAGAATAAGGCTGTGACGTAACAAAATGTGGAAAAAGGGAAGTGGTCTGAATACTTTCCCAATGCCCTGTAGGTAAATTAGCTTTTAGTTTTCTTGTACCTTATGTGTGGAAACAAGTTTCAAAATGTTCTTAAATGTGATGTTCTGGTGCCTCTAGGGCAATTCAGAAAGCTGATTGAGGACCTTATTACTGAGGAATGAATGTGTGTGTATGTTATGACCGTGTTTTGCATTTTGTATTCATATTTTGATGTGTCTTTTCTGTCATTTCTGTCATTCAGGGCTCATCTGTAAAAGAGGCCTTGCTCTCAGTATGACTCCTTGACGAAATAAAGTTTAAATAAAACACACAAAAATTAACAAGATGTGTGTGGGCGATTTGGAGAATCTGAGTGTGCATCATGCAATCTGTAATATAATGCATTGTACTGTTAGTATGTGGTTTGAGTTGACGTTTGAATGCACAGTGGGATGAACTCACATGACAAGCTGGCAGTCAGGTGTGCCGTTGGGACAGGGGCTCTGAGACTTGATGGTGTATTCCTCTGTGCCACAGGAGACAGCCGTGGTGACAATGCGGCGGTGCACGAATGCACACCAGTTCCTGAAAGAGAGAGACACACACACAGCGCCATTCCTTTGATACTGTGCAATCTCTGTGTGTAATGACACCGGAAACTGGGAGACCGTTGAGATAATCTATGGAGAGATATTACATCCTCTAGGGGCACGGCGCTGCTGCCAGACCCTGTTCGTTTGTTTATAGTTCTATCGCTCAACTTTGTTTTGTTTAGTCTAAGTCCAAGTGCGTCGCAAGTTTGAAAGTGGATTGTACATGGCTGTGACCCTGTTCATCCTGATTGCTGTAATATTAAAAAAACTTCAACATTACTAACGGAGATTGTATGGAGTCAGTGAGTAAAACCACCATCACCTACACCCGTTGATAACCTACACCCGTTGATAACCTACACCCGTTGATAACCTACACCTGTGAGAATCTGCTCTCTTTCCAAGATAAAGCTCACACCCTCGAAAGCACCATTGCCTTACCTGATTGTGGTTCTACAAAGTCAAAAACGGAAACTAAGAAGAAGCGAGGCTCAAGCGGTGGTGTCAGGAACAGACTACGGAGGCGGGGAAGCCGTCACCCGCTCCCAGTGATCACCATGTCAAATGTGCGGTCACTAAATAATAAACTGGATGAGTTAGCGGGCCAAGGCTAAATTTGAAGGCGACTTTGGGAGAAGCAAGCAATCTGCTTTACAGAAACGTGGCTCAAGCAGGACAACATTGATGTGAACAGTGATGGATACACTGTCATTAGAGCAGATCGAGACAAAACAACATCACATAAATCAATAGCTGGCGGCTGTGTATCGTTGTAGTTAATACTTGGGCCAGACAGTGTAATGTGATTGAACAAGTGTTCACCAGACACTATGAGATGCTCATTATATCATTCAGGCCATTCTATCTACCACGCGAGTTTGGACAGATTACCATTATTCTGGTACAGTACCAGTCAAAAGTTTGGACACACCTACTCATTCAAGGTTTTTTCTTTATTTTTTACTATTTTATACATTGTAGAATAATAGTGAAGACATCAAAACTATGAAATAACACATATGGAATCATGTAGTAACCAAAAAAGTGTTAAACAAATCCAAATATATTTTATACTTGAGATTCTTCAAAGTAGCCACCCTTTGCCTTGATGACAGCTTTGCACACTCCTGGCATCGTTGGCGACCTCCTCCCACCTTCTACACCCTCAGTTCAAAAGGCTTCCCTCTGGCCGGCGCTTTAGCATGCCCATGGCCAAGACGAAGGTGTTGGACTACTAAATGCAATGTCAATTGTATTGGTATATGTACTTATCTATTTTAACAGTGCAGTTGGGGCAGCTGTCAGTTGTGAGTGAATGTATGTCCTGTTTTTAGTATATGCAGTATGCTGAACTGACTGTTTTATATGTGTGATGTGAGAATGTTTGTGTATGTCATTCTTTTAATGTAAGGTGTTGCCAAAGAAAAACTTCCATCCTGGTTGGACAATAACGTTTTATTCTATACTATTATAGGTTTCTGGGGTGAAGGTCTGTCTTCCTCCTGTGCTTACAGCGCTCTCTCCCTCAACTACTGCTGCTGTCTCACAGTTTGCTTGTTTGCAATTCTGTGGTTTTCCTTCCTGTTTCTACAGGTCAGGGCTACAAACATAGCATCCGGCACTGACCACTGGACTTCCCATAATCTAAGTCTTTTTGATTTATTTTTCACAGGGCCAAAAATAAAATCCATTCAGCAGCATCTGCCTTTTCATCCAACCTTATTTGGGTGTTGTTTGACTCTTGAAGAACGTATCGTTTTGGTGGCCTACATTTCTTTTGACGTTTTTATCCCTTTTCTATTTACAATTGCTTTTTATATTTTACAGTCTCCCTCCTGACCCCTATCTACCCTTCATTACTATATAATGGGTCTTTTACTGCCAGCTTCAGTGCCCAGGCCTGGCATGGTGAGTCACCCGCCTGGCTCCTCTCGAGGGTAGTGATGAAAGAATGATCCCCTGCTTCCAACTCTGCCTTCTCAGCACGTAGCAACTACTGACTGGGCCAAGACATCATCTATGGGCTGGCTTTCTTGTCAGGACCTTCACACTGCTGTCTGCATATATCTAATCAGAGAAATTGTATTCACTTTTATTTACCGGCAGATTTGATTTCAATGAATTCCACAGGTATTCATTTATCTCAGTTTCTGGAGAATTATGCCTTCTTGTTCCATTTGGCCCCCATGACCTTCATTTGCTACAGCGGCTCTCCCCTTCTGACCCTCCCTAACCAGCACAAACCTGCACTGAGCTTTGCTACCCTGCTTCAGACCCAGTCTGTCCAAACAACCTATTAGAGAAGGTATAGGATAGCCAGGGGTCAGTCTACAACACTGCAGGGGTCATCTCGCCCCTGACACCAGATGAGACAGGTGCAGAGGGGGATGAATTTAACTGCTCCTGGGTGGCCCTGTCTCGACCAGTCTGTTTGAGACAAACCTCACGCCCCTCTGTCCCATCAACGGGGGACAGAGTTGACTAAACACCAGGCGAGCAGGTCTGGCCTGGGGCCCCTCAAACTGACACGTGGTAGAGTGTGACATGTCAGATCTGTTGTTTGGTGTTTTTTCTGGCTTACCTCGCTGAACCTGTGAGGCGAGGCAAAGTGGCTGCGATGTTTTGCCAAACCACTCCCTTCCACTGTGGTCTGTAGCATTGCATGGAGGCTGAATTTGGTCAAGGGTTAATTAACTCTGCGTGTTTGTGTGTTTGAGTAGGAGTGTTTTCCCCGAACAGGACAATCTTTATCTGATCTGGCTCACCCATTCAAGCTTAAGAGGAACTTTAAGACGTATGTATGTACAGTACCCCCCCCCTCCAGGGCGTCAGTCATGAATCAAGCCGTGGGACTCACAGGACCATGTATTGGACAATTCTCAACATGAGTGTGTCATTGACTCTCTAATCCACCACTTCTGTGTCCAGGCCAGACCAAACAAAGAGCTTTGACGTGCAGCTGCAGAGGAGTGGTGAGGATTAAACCAAAATACTTCATCTGTTTCCAAGGCAACAAGCAAGTGGCTGCATCGTTGTGGCTCTGACATTGGAGTGTTTGCGAAGTCCTTCGTGTATTGTACAGACACATATACCGCTGCGGTTCGTTTTGAGACTTACTTTACACTGCAGAGACAGAGAACGTGTAGAAACGATGACAGTTGATTTCTACAAGATGTTTCACCTTTTCTCTCACTCTGATCCAAGACTGTCTTTCTCTTGGCCCAGTAAGCTACAACCCCCTTTAGGAGGGGAACTCCTGCTGGATAAAGAATGGGGAGGAGGGGTGTCACAACCCAGCACTAAGTTTATATTTCATAAACTGAGAGAACAAGGTCTCCTGAACCCCCTAACAGCCTCCAGCTCTGCCACGGCGTTCACCCTCACACAGACTAAACAGTGCCACAACAAACAAGCTCGTCTAACAAGTTTTCAGTACATGACGATCGCCATTCCAAAGCTAATAAGAAAGCAAATGCAAGGAGAGAATGTGTCCCTTCCCATACAAAAACAAGGGACATTTTGAGCAATATCCTCGTTCAACAGGACTGAATGGAAACTCAGAGAGTGGAATGCCTGGTGAATTGACTAGAGGTGAATTGACTAGAGGTGAATTGACTAGAGGTGAATTGACTAGAGGTGAATTGACTAGAGGTGAATTGACTAGAGGTGAATTGACTAGAGGTGAATTGCTTAGAGGTGAATTGACTAGAGGTGAATTGACTAGAGGTGAATTGACTGATACTTTAAGTTTGTTTTGGCCTCTAGTGTGTCACAAACAGTGTTCTGCGCTTCATCTCGTTGTTGATAATTCACAATATAACAATAATATAAAACTTTTACAATGTGAGAACATTGAGGTCTGCTCTTTCTGCCCTCCCAAGGTAAATGTGCACTCACTTTCTGGCTGAGAAGAAGGCGGATACTAGATTCTTACCAGCCACCAGCAGTGGCAATGTGCTTTCGCATTCTAGGAATTAGGGTTCCCACCGACTGCTTGCAAAGTTGAACTTTTTCATTGGAAATTCAAATTTGTCAATGTGAATTTCAATTTGTCAACGTCCAATATCTGTCCCTTCCATGCTCAACCCCACCACTGTGCCACTAGCTTGGCAGGTCTGAGTCAGAGCTGCCCGGTGTCGCTTCCTCCTGGTCTGCTGTGAAATCATGAATGGCCATCTCTGGGAGAGCACAATAGCTGTGGTCGTACCTCCTGTAGGCCTACAACTCCCAGAACATCACCCCTCTTTGGCTCCGACCAGGAAGGAAGCATCTGACGCTCTCACGCAGCGCTAACCTACTCCCTCCTGAGACACTCCACCACACAGTATACACACACACACACACACACATACACACACACACACACACACACACATACACTGCAAATCCATTGGACAAACCTTCATACAGCTCTGTCATACAGCTTTGGCGGTGAGTTTCTCTATTATGGTGATATGATACTAAGACTGTGTTCACACAGCGACACTGTCCTCTCCCACAGTCTATTCGTGGCGTTCTGGGTGGTTGATTAGGCCTCTGGGTTGGAGGAGCTGAGGTTTCCAAAACGGGCTAACTAAGCTAAGCTAAGCTAAGAAGCTCTGTAGTCTTTGTTGAAGAGTCATGTCATTTAACTAAATCCTAGATGTTTTATAGTACCAATAACACCAGACCAGAGACTCCTTTCGCAAGATAAATGAAGAACTAATATTAACAGAAGATCTACAATGTTATTTTGGCTGGGTTTCAAAGCCAGGACTCCTCTTTTGCTTGTTTCTTATACAGTACAGCTGGCCTGGATAACACTATCCCCTTTATGCTGCACTAGTGGCCATCATTATGATTTTATTTTTTTTGCTTTCAAGAAAAGCCACGTTGTGTCGGAGAGTGTTCAAAGTGTTTAAATTCTGCAGAGGACCCTGACTGCTGCAGATGATGTTGATTCAGAAACGAAAAGAGAAAATAACCAGATGGGTATGGGGGTCCTGTTAGCCATTGAGTCGCCATGGACTCTGAAACCCGACTGTACACAAAAGGCCTTTGTGCCAATGCCAGTGGCTGAGCGGCGAGGCCGAGAACACTGGGAATCAAAGCTGATTCCTCCGGGACATGTTTTAGAGAGATGTGAGAGCATAGCGGCAACAAGCAGAACGGTCTTTTCCACACATCCATTCCGGACACAGCCATTGGCTGCGTTGGTGATGGGTCGGGAATGACCTTTTTCCGAGTGGTCCGGGAAGGGCCACTGAGGGGTGGAAAGGGAGTGGATGTTTCCGCTCTTGAAGCTGGAGCTGGTACATGTAATCAGTACAGTCATCAGTACAGTCACCAGTACAGTCATCAGTAGAGCCTCCGAGCCCCACGATGGACCCCAGCAGGAGGACCAGGCTTTACACATGGGCTGCACTTTCATGTCTTGCTTTCATTATTTGAGCTTTTCTTACTATTATGTTGATTTTAATGAGAGTGCTTGATGAAAGACATTTGCGAAAAGTATAATTGTCGTTAAAAGACTGTTAATTATGTCTACGGAGCTTTGCCATTAGCGATGACGTTACAGATGTAACATCCATCCCGAACTAGAATGAGCTGTGTTGCATTTAAACATTGGAGCAGAATTGATGAAAACAGCTTAAGCAGTAAACTACCCCTCCCTCATACTTCCTGTTTTCATGGGTTCTTGTAATGAGTTGTTTAGCCTGTTGTCTGGGTCTGCTCCTCTTTGCTTCTGCATAGTTCTGTTCTGTTTGCTAGCTAGATTGTAGTAGTCCACACAGGTCTACAGTTCACTCCCTCGCTGTCTGTGGCCTTTCAGAGCTCCCCATGCGTACCAAAGACCCAATGCCTCACGTCAGCCGTGAACCATCCATCCCAACGCCCCTCGTATATCCACATTCCTCACCCACCACCTGGGTTCTAACACATGCATTTTGGGGGCCCAGCAGTGTGCAGAATGAAACAGCCTCAGACTCAGCAGTGAAGCGCACTGTCTGCACCGCAGGAGGGAATTATCCTAGCACTGTAGCACACACATACGCGCCCACACATCATCTAGACCCTGAGCACTCACCCAAGCAGTATACTCACCAAAACAACAGTAACTGTTGTTACTGGGGATGAAAACATGCCAATAACACTAAACTGAAAACCATTCAGCACTAAAATAAATGGAGATATCTGACCTTTAAATCAGTGTTATTCCTATGCTAAAGGTATTCAGACACTCTTGGCGAACAAATAGAAGTTTGTAAATATATATATATATATTTAACGGTTTAGAAGAAGAAGAGACGTTTCGTCCGTATTGGTCATCCTTGGGTGGCTGAAAACCTCTCACATATCCACTCTGTTCGTCTATTAATACATCTTCGTTGGACTGAAAGTTTATCGACAGTTTACTTTTCCTTTGCACAGTCAGTGCTCTTCATATGTCAGAGGTATTCAGTCATTGAAATTTCTCGATTTTGTTTTATTATTGTTAACAACCAATGTGTTTACAGACGTCAAGGCCGAAGCACACTGAATAAAAGAAATGTACAATGAAGAGGAAGGACTGTATGCATACCTCTCACATATCCAGTCGAACCATGAACCTTGGTTGAGTTGAGAGTTTGCAAAAGACAGTTCACTTTTTCTGTTGCAGAGTAAGAGTTATTCACACATAGGGTGAACCTCTCACTGACCCCCCCAGCCTACTCCAGCACAAGAGGATCCAATCAAACCTGGCCCTCAGAGATATCACAGGCTACACGCTCGCCGGCCCAAACCTGACCTCCATTACAGTAATGATGGTGACACATAAGAAAAAGAAGGTCTTCTTTGAACGATGTCGTTATTAAGTAAACGTTTAAATAGCTGTTCTTAAGGAGGGCTAATCGCTAGCTGTTTGAGCTAGCTCCTCGGGGAGCACATTATCAGCGGATCAGGCTAGCTGCGCTGCAATTTAGGGTGTAATGTATGTATCCGGTTTAGATTAATGACATGTCCAGTAAACCAGCTCTGGAGCAAAGATCAGGCTCCGCCGGCAGCCTGGGCTCTGAGCACAAACTGCAGGAAACCTACAGCTCTCATATGGCTTTCTATGCAATTAAGATGAATTGTTATTGATTAGGCTCGGGTAAGGAAAAATATGTGCCTACTTTTGACACTTTGGTGAGGTGGGACTGGAGAGAGGACATTAACAAGAAGCCCAGCCAAACCAAGGCAGTGAAAGGAGGGGACTCCACAAATTTCTTGTTAACAAACTATAGTTTTGACCAGAGGTGTGGACACATGACTTGGACATGACTTGGACTCGAGTCAGACTCGTGTCACAAATATGATGACTTGCAACTCGACTTTGACTTTAACACCAATGACTTGTGACTTGACTTGGACTTGAGCCTTATGACTCGACCTGACTTGATACCCTCCCCAAGCCCAAAATATAAAAAATTATCCTATTAAAAAAAGTGTGCAGCGCATCAACTCTTCATTTAACGGATTACAGTTTGAATCGGACAGCAGCCAATCAAATTGTGCCAGCTGAGAAAAAGTTGTGCGTGGCAGTGCAGAGGAAGGTCAGAGGGTGAATTCAGATGAAGCCCTTGGAAAGATGATACCCAAATGTTTTATTTTCGGATATAAAGATGACGCTGTATCAATAAAAAATGGATTGCAACTTCCAAAACATGCGGGAAGAAAATTACAGACGGAGGCGCAACAATTTCCAACTTCGTTCGATATTTGAAACTCCACAAAGTTGTGCAGAGAGAGAGAGAGAGAGAGAGAGAGAGAGTGTTTAGGTTAGTCGATTGTGTACAAGCCTACTGCGCCCCATAGCGATCCTCGATAGTTGATCACCATTGGGGGGGGGGGGGGGGGGGTGTCTTTCTCATGGCTACCCATGTATTTCCATGGAAATATAAAGTTTATTTGGAAAGTAATAAATATATAGATATTTTTAAAAGCATTCATGATTTGCGTAAATGTAATATACTAACTTACTCTTGTTAAAAATATGAAATGGTATTACATTTGGTGAAGAGCACATTATGACTTGTTTAGGAATCGAAACTCAAAGTTTAAGACTTGACTTGATACTTGATGGTCTTGACTTGATACTTGATGGTCTTGACTTGAGACTTGACTGTCTTGACTTGGAACTTGACTTGGGACTTGAGTGCTAAGACTTGAGACTTACTTGTGACTTGTAAAACAATGACTTGGTCCCACCTCTGGTTTTGACAAGTCAGTTAGGACAATGACAAGTAATGACACAAGTAATTTTTCCAACAATTGTTTACAGACAGATTATTTCACTTATAATTCACTTTATCACAATTCCAGTGGGTCAGAAGTTTACATACACTAAGTTGACTGTGCCTTTAAACAGCTTGGAAAATTCCAGAAAATGATGTCATGGCTTTAGAAGCTTCTGATAGGCTAATTGACATCATTTGAGTCAATTGGAGGTGTACCTGTGGATGTATTTCAAGGCCTACCTTCAAACTCAGTGCCTCTTTGCTTGACATCATGGGAAAATCAAAAGAAGACCTCAGAAAATAAATTGTAGACCTTCCAAATGCCTGAAGGTACCACGTTCATCTGTACAAACAATAGTACCCAAGTGTAAAAACCATGGGACCACGCAGCCGTCATACCACTCAGGATGGACACTCGTTCTGTCTCCTACAGATGAACGTACTTTGGTGCAAATCAATCCCAGAACAACAGCAAAGGACCTTGTGAAGATGCTGGAGGAAACGGGTACAAAAGTATCTATATCCACAGTAAAACAAGTCCTATATCAACATAACCTGAAAGGCCGCTCAGCAAGGAAGAAGCCACTGCTCCAAAACCGCCATAAAAAAGACAGACTACGGTTTGCAACTGCACATAGGGACAAAGATTGTACTTTTTAGAGAAATGCCCTCTGGTCTGATGAAGCAAAAATAGAACTGTTTGGCCATAATGACCATGGGTATGTTTGGAGGAAAAAGGGGGATGCTTGCAAGCCGAAGAACACCATCTCAACCGTGGAGCACGGTGTCACGATCGTCGTAATAACTGGACCAAGGTGCAGCGTACATAGAGTTCCACATCTTTATTACTTGGTGAAACTTTCAGCAAAACCAAACAATAAATGAAACGTGAAGCAAATGCAGTGCTCACAGGCAACAACACAAAAACAAGATCTCACAAAACACAGTGGGAAAATGGCTGCCTAAATATGATCCCCAATCAGAGACAACGAAAAACAGCTGCCTTTGATTGGGAACCATACCAGGCCAACATAGAAATAAACAACCTAGATTACCCACCCTAGTCACACCCCGACCTAACCAAAATAGAGAATAAAAAGGCTCTCTATGGTCAGGGCGTGACACACGGGGGTGGCAGCATCATGTTGTGGGGGTGCTTTGCTGCAGGAGGGACTGGTGCACTTCACAAAATAGAATGCATCATGAGGATGGAAAATTATGTGGATATATTGAAGCAACATCTCAAGACGTCAGTCAGGAAGTTAAAGCTTGGTTGCAAATGGGTCTTCCAAATGGACAATGACCTCAAGCATACTTCCAAAGTTGTGGCAAAAAGGCTTAAGGACAACAAAGTCAAGGTATTGGAGTGGCCATCACAAAGCCCTGACCTCAATCCTATAGAACATTTTTGGGCAGAACTGAAAAAGTGTGTGCGAGCAAGGCCTACCAACCTAACTCAGTTACACCAGTTCTGTCAGGAGGAATGGGCCAAAATTCACCCAACTTATTATGGGAAGCTTGTGGAAGGCTATCCAAAACATTTGACCCAAGTTAAACAATTTAAAGGCAATGCTACCAAATACTAATTGAGTGTATGTAAACTTCTGACTCACTGGGAATGTGATGAAAGAAATAAAAGCTGAAGTAAATCATTCTCTCTACTATTATTCTGACATTTCACATTCTTAAAATAAAGTGGTGATCCTAACTGACCTAGGACAGGGAATCTTTACTAGGATAAAATGTCAGGAATTGTGAAAAAGTGAGTTTAAATGTATTTGGCTAAGGTGTATGTAAACTTCTGACTTCAACTGTAAATGTGAGCTGCTCCACGTTCTTAACCTGGGTGGTAGCCATAGCCGCCAGGAAGATGTTTAGGGGTGCTGGGATTTTTGTTGTTGTTGCCTACTTTTGTGAAGAAAAACATACATTTTTTTATTCATTTTTTCAGGGGTTGCTGCAGCACCCTCTGCACCCCTGCTTCCCACAGCTATGGTGGTAGCTGTTAGTTCACACATGCTGGTAGACCAAACATGTAATGTTCTGTTTGATGTGCATGCTGCGAAGTGCATGTGTGTGTTTGTCAATCCACAGGTGGTTGTTCCTGTGTTTTCCTTCTCCTATAAATACGTGTCTGCACAGGCTGTCTGTCAGCTGAGAGGTGGCTAGCTACTGTGAATAAACACTTACCCAGTGCGGGCTGGGTAGCTCCCTCCCTCTCCTGGTGGGGGAGCACTCTTCTCGGGCAGCACACCCAGGGGGTTTTGTCCAGGACCAACCTGATGGGGTTGTCCATGTGGCCCATGCCCCAGAGGGTGGCGGGCAGATCCAGGCACATCAGGTTCGTGGCCACGGGGTCCTGTCCTGAGGTGGGGAATGTCAATCCCCCCAGGTTCAGGATGGACTCCTACCCTCATCCCCTGGGTATCCAAGCCTTCTCTCTCCAGAGGCAGGTCTGGGTCCTCTTCCTCCACCTCTGGATCTCTGGCCCTGACCTCACAATGAGCTGTCACCAGCAGCCCCAGCACCAGCAGCATCAGTTCCCCCACAGTTGTCATGTCTGCTTCCCTGCCTGGTCCTGATCTATCCACACTAGCTAGCTGCCAAAAGTATCTGAGACCTCTCCGGGACTGCTATTTGTTTTTAAAGAGTTGCGTTTTGGAAATACCCCGCCCCCATGTTCAAAAGTCACCCTCCTCCTCCCTAGGCTAGGAGTCCCCTCCCACTGTTCCCCTCACTCACATACACATACTCGCACACACACATGCACTCACACCTCAGCCACCCAACTCCTGAAGTTTTCAAAGCCCTCTAACAATCCTCGGAAATGAGCCTCCCACCGACCCACCCCCCACCTACCCCCCAGCAAGGTTGCAGGGCCTGGAACAATGAGCCTGTGGCTGTGTTTCTCTCCCTCCCTCAGGCCCGCAGGCTGGAGGTGCCTTTAGGACCCCCCCCCCCCCCCCCAACACCACCACCTTCACCACACACACACACGCGCGCATTCACACACATACTCCAGCCGGGCCGGTGAGGAAGCGACCCATTTCTTATGTTCTTATCACCTCACCTCTGTCTCTCTTCCTCTGACTGGCGGAGTGCAGGAAAGGGATGTTGGGGCGGAGAGAGAGCGAGAGATTGGATGGGTTTTAAAGGAGTGTAAGGGGTTGTTGACCAGAGGATATAGGGAATCAGTCAAATGTATCTGCATAGGAGAGACTTTTCCCTCTAGTTATCTTTGTCTCTATGCATTAGAATCACACACAAACCCCCACACTGACCCATATGAGTAATCCGTTTTTAAATAGATAGTGGGGGGATGAATGATGTTATGACTAGGGTTGCAACATTCCAGGAACTTTCAATAAATTCCCTGGTTGGAGGATTCCAAATTTACTGCTAATTCCCTCCTGATTCCGGGAATCCTCCAACCGGGGTTGAATTGTTAAGCAGTACAGCAGTACAGCAGTACAGCAGCAGCTGCTTTAAACAGTACAGCAGTACAGCGCAGCACAATACAGTAAGATGCTTCAACACTGTAAGCTATTCTGCACTAGATTTTTACTGTTGAAAACGAAAAGAAAGGAAATGTTTTTCTTCTCCATAGCAACATCGTTTTACTGTCCTTGTCTGCATCCAGGTGGAGCTCTAGTAGTGGGTTCCCTCCCTGCCGGGTGTCCATGTGATCGAAGACTTAATTTGGTGTTCTTGGCCGCAGCCAAGCAGCCAGGGACCTCCAGGGTAAATTATGAGCTGAGAGAGAAATGAAGACAGAGTGAGTGTTCACCTGTATCATCAGCAGGTGGCACTAGTTTTACACGCAGAGAGCTGACGGGGCCTTGTTTTGCCAAACTCCCTGGGGGGAGAGGTGACAGCCGCTTTGGATAGCTGGGGCTGGGGATCAACAGTCCACCAACAGAGAGGTCGCCCAGACGGGACAGGCCAGGAGGGAGAGCTCTGGTCATTACTGATCTCTGTGTTATTATGTTATTAGAGCTGTATAACTGTATATGCAGTACTGTAGTGTAAAGTGCATGTCCTGTCCATCAACAGAGGTTGTAATGTTACATGTGTTTCCAATGATAGATATGAAAAAGGGATATTGGACAGCAACCATCCTTTGGTTTAGTTTCCCTGACAGTGTTTTCAAATGCTAACATTTTCGAATTTTTGGCACAAATCCTATGCAATTCATGGTACCTGTTTTAGCATTTTGTAGCATTTTTCGCATGTTGTTTCCAAATCCTTATAAAGTATCTAAAATTGATTGTGTAGCTCAACAAATTATTTTTAAAGATGATTTGGCTAATATCGGTACAATGACTTACATGGTATTGTTAGCATTAGCATTTGGAAACAGTGCCAGGGAAAATAAACCAAAGCATGGATTGCTGCCATACCTTGCCCCCAACTACTTACAGGGAAAGGAAACCACCCAAATTACAAAATTACACATTGAAGTATCTCTTTAACCTTTCACTGCAGTGGGCTACATCCGGGTCACACAGAGTATTTCTTGGTAGTCTTAAACAAATCTACTTTGAAACAAATGTATACACCTCACACACGCGGCTCTTAAGGATCCGCCCCTTTTTTTAAATGTTCGCCAAAAATGACATACCCAAATCTAACCGCCTGTAGCTCAGGCCCAGAAGCAAGAATATGCATATTCTTGGTACCATCTGAAACAAAACACTTTGAATTTTGTGGAAATGTGAAAGGAATGTAGGAGAATATAGCACAATACATCTGGTAAAAGATAATACAAAGAAAAGAAAAAACATTCTATTGTATTTTTTTTATGCCATCAGCTTTGAAATGCAAGAGAAAGGCCAAAATGTATTATTCCAGCCCAGGTGCAGTTTAGATTTTGGCCACTTGATGGCAGCAGTGTATGTGCAAAGTTTTAGACTGATCAAACGAAACATTGCATTTCTGTTCAAGATTTTGTATGAAGACTGCCCAAATGTGCCTAATTTGTTTATTAATAACTTTCATGTTCAAAATTGTGCACTCTCCTCAAACAGTAGCATGGTATTCTTTCACTGTAGTAGCTACTGTAAATTGGACAGTGCAGTTAGATCAACAAGAATTTAAGCTTTCTGCCAATATAAGATATGTATATGTCCTGGGAAATGTTCTTGTTACTTACAACCTCATGCTAATCGCATTAGCCTACGTTAGCTCAATCATCCCGTGGAAGGGACACCGATCCCGAAGAAGTTTTTAATTAGAAGACACCTGTATCATGTCAGATATAGAGTTGAAATGTATTACATTTTGAGTTTGCATCCCAATATTAAACTTCATATACATCACAGAAGACTGAAATATAACAAAACTGTTTGGCATAGAAACACAGTTTTTTTCCAATCATGTTTATTAATTATAAAATTATGAAAAATATGAATTACATTCCACCCATGAGGCCACATAGTAATTTGACTGCAGGAAAGGGCTACGATGCACTGGAACGTGTCATCAAATGTACACAATTCCCTATACAGTCATTAACACAGACTCACACAGAGACCCAGACTACCTCATTAAATGTATATTGCATTTAGGAACATATGAATGTACACTATGCAGTGAAATTAGTTTCCTTGTGAAATACGATGACAAGGGAAATAGGTCGCTTTCTCTATTGTGGTCCCATGTGGGACGACCCCTTTGTGACTCCTGTGGGGACTCCTTCCTAAAGGATAACATCAGTAACCAGGTACAGGAGATGCTTGAAATACCCCAAGGTTGTGTGACTCTCCCAAAAGTTTTCGAACAAAGCTGGAGACAAGCTAAATGTCCAACTTTGATTCTTTGTAACAGGCTTCCTTTTGTTCCACACATAGCCCACCCATACTGATGGTGAGATTTCTGGGCCCCACATGAATTAGATAAAAGCATCCTCTTGGTGCCTTCGCTGTTTGGATGAGGAGGTCATGTGAGGTACTGGACCATTATAATCTAAATACATGAAAGCCCTCTAAAAAAAACTGTCCAATTATGCACATGAGCAGTTTTCAATTAGAACTGTAGTGTTAGTTCAGTATTTTATGGAAAATCATTTAATAGAAATCTCACAAGAGAAGTTTGAGGGTAGCCTATATTAGATTATCGTTTCTCAGGGAGTGCTAAATAATAGGCATTTTCCAATAGCCATATCAATATCACTGTCCATGTTGCTGCGTGGCGCAGTGGGACACCGCTAGCAGACCGTGCTGGTGTCATGGCTGGCTGCTCTGAAGTAATATCCATTGCGTCTCACGTAAAACATTTTATGGCCTTGTCTGCCTGCCTGGCCCTGCTGTAGCCCCGCTTTGCCGCTGCTGTATGACTATACACAGGTGCACGATGGGAGGGACTGCAGCGATGCGCTGGTCTGCAGGGTGTGGTGGCTGCAGCCTTGGCATGGTGGGTCTGTCTGGAACTAACTGGCAGCAGGCCCACTATTTGGGCCTTTATTTATCACTGCTCTGAATGCAGGAATTTGGTGGAACTGGGAATAGGGGAGAACCATTTTCTTGCAACCCCGGGGAACTCTTTCTAGAGATCAGTTTGTCTTATTTGTTCCAGGAAATGAAATGTGTTTGAGTGGCTTGTTAGAATGATACAGCACAGGGGCTGCTGGATCTCGCATATGTCTCAATACAGCTGCTTCTACCACAAACACAAGAACACATTAACAGACATTAGGACACTTCTCAGATCATTTAGACCTAGAATGCACTGCATTATTCTCTCCCACTCCCTGAAGTGGAGTAGAAAGTGGAGAATGATATGGGGAGACTTGAGTAATAGCTGTGAAGTGGTTAGCTGATTACCAACACAGTAATGTAGCTCTATGGATTCTGGTACTTGAAGTTGGGGTTCAGAGACTATAGTTGGCTCTATTAGTGTTGTTATAACATGGGCAAATGGTGAGAGGGTCTGTTTAGGAACCTGGGCAGTCGTGAAGTGGTATGATTAGTCCAAATGGTATTGACAACCTGCTGCTTCAGCTGTTATTATCTGCTGCCAGATCCAAACTTAACTAACATATTTCATGACTCTTTCATTGATAGCCGTTGTTTTGTTGGACTTAGGGGACTGATACAGTGCCTCTGTCAGTTGGATTGTTGTATCACTATCCATGTACAGTAAATTTGGGCCGTAACAGTGTGTAGGCCTGCGTAGTTACCCCTGGGTGAGGACATCAGACAGTGGAATGCTGCAACCCTCCACTGTGAGTAATTTAGCACCCACCTTCTAATGGGTCCTCCCTCGCCATTTAATGAGGGGGACGTCAGGTGCAGGGGTCCTATATTGATGTCCTTTCATGTGACTGTTTTGTTATTTTTAGTTTCCATAACAACGTGATCCAACATATATTAACCCATGCAACCCAACTCAACTCCCAAAGACAGACAACAAACGTTCATAGGATTTTTTAACCACATGATTGAACCCCCAATTTACATCTTGGCAATAACACATTTACACAGCAGATGTGTAGACGCAAACGTTTTGTTGCGTATCATGGAAAAGTAAAGAATCGTTTTTCAGGCTGCACTCCAGCACTCAGACACCTTCAGGTTGATGGATAAAGCAGTGGTTGTCACACACCAAGATCTGTATTGTAGCTCTATCCTTTCTTTCCTTTCTAAAGGGCACACTTTTAAATGTAATTCCCTCGTTTCAAACCATGGCAGCTCACTGGGCCTAGTAATATCTGAGGAAATATCTATTGCGTCTCACGTAAAACATTTTATGGCCTTGTCTGCCTGCCTGGCCCTGCTGTAGCCCCGCTTTGCCGCTGCTGTATGACTATACACAGGTGCACGATGGTAGGGACTGCAGCGATGCGCTGGTCTGCAGGGTGTGGTGGCTGCAGCCTTGGCATGGTGGGTCTGTCTGGAACTAACTGGCAGCAGGCCCACTATTTGGGCCTTTATTTATCACTGCTCTGAATGCAGGAATTTGGTGGAACTGGGAATAGGGGGAGGATCATTTTCTTGCAACCCCGGGGAACTCTTTCTAGAGATCAGTTTGTCTTATTTGTTCCAGGAAATTAAATGTGTTTGAGTGGCTTGTTAGAATGATACAGCACAGGGGCTGCTGGATCTCGCATATGTCTCAATACAGCTGCTTCTACCACAAACACAAGCACACATTAACAGACATTAGGACACTTCTCAGATCATTTAGACCTAGAATGCACTGCATTATTGTCACGTCTGCTCCGGCTCCTCCCCTCCGGCGTACGAGTCGCCAGAGTACTAACCACCGGTCCTGGGATTCATCATTACGCACACCTGGCACTCATCATTACGCGCACCTGTGAATTATTATGATTCACACCTGGACTCCATTACCTTCATAATTTCCTCCCATTTATATGTCACTCTCCCAAGATCCCTCACCAGTTGGTATTGTTCTTCTGTCTTGGTGTACTGCCTTGTGTTAGTGTTGTGTTCTTGGTTTTGTTGTTTAATTAAAACGTTTCACCTGCTTCCGACTCACCGCCCCATCATTACAATTATTCTCTCCCACTCCCTGAAGTGGAGTAGAAAGTGGAGAATGATATGGGGAGACTTGAGTAATAGCTGTGAAGTGGTTAGCTGATTACCAACACAGTAATGTAGCTCTATGGATTCTGGTA
Source organism: Salvelinus namaycush (assembly GCF_016432855.1). Lineage (NCBI taxonomy): Eukaryota > Metazoa > Chordata > Actinopteri > Salmoniformes > Salmonidae > Salvelinus > Salvelinus namaycush. The sequence continues at coordinate 40,353,206 of NC_052310.1, read as the reverse complement.
CTTGAAGTTGGGGTTCAGAGACTATAGTTGGCTCTATTAGTGTTGATATAACATGGGCAAATGGTGAGAGGGTCTGTTTAGGAACCTGGGCAGTCGTGAAGTGGTATGATTAGTCCAAATGGTATTGACAACCTGCTGCCTCAGCTGTTATTATCTGCTGCCAGATCCAAACTTAACTAACATATTTCATGACTCTTTCATTGATAGCCGTTGTTTTGTTGGACTTAGGGGACTGATACAGTGCCTCTGTCAGTTGGATTGTTGTCTCACTATCCATGTACAGTAAACTTGGCCCGTAACAGTGTGTAGGCCTGCGTAGTTACCCCTGGGTGAGGACATCAGAATGCTGCAACCCACCACTGTGAGTAATTTAGCACCCACCTTCTAATGGGTCCTCCCTCGCCATTTAATGAGGGGGACGTCAGATGCAGGGGTCCTATATTGATGCCCTTCCATGTTTTTATTTTGAACCTTTATTTAACCAGGCAAGTCAGTTAAGAACAACTTATAATTTACAATGACAGCCTTGGAACAGTGGGTTAACTGCCTTGTTCAGGGGTAGAACAATATATTTTTACCTTGTCAGCTCAGGGATTCGATCTAGCAACCTTTCGGTTACTGGCCCAATGCTTTAATCACCAGGCTACCTACCGCCCCGTGTGACTGTTTTGTTATTTTTGGTTTTCATAACAACGTGACAAAAAAAATATATTAACCCATGCAACCCAACTCAACTCCCAAAGACAGACAACAAACTTTCACAGGATTTTTTAACCACATGATTGAACCCCCAATTTACGTCTTGACAATAACACATTTACACAGCAGATGTGTAGACGCAAATGTTTTGTTGCGTATCATGGAAAAGTAAAGAAAGGTTTTTCAGGCTGCACTCCAGCACTCAATCACCTTCAGATTGTTGGACATAAGCAGTGGTTGTCACACACCAAGATCTGTATTGTAGCTTTATCAGAATCTAGGCCCAGTCTAGGCCTCAATCTCACTTGCCCTCTAAATACACCTCTGCTGTCTTCAACCAGGATCTCAGCGATCACTGCCTCATTGCCTTCGTGCGTAATGGGTCCGCGGTCAAACGACCACTGCTCATCACTGTCAAATGGTCCCTAAAACACTTCAGCGATCAGGCCTTTCTAATCGACCTTGCCCGGGTATCCTGGAAGGATATTGACCTCATCCCGTCAGTAGAGGATGCTTGGTTGCTCTTTACAAGTGCTTTCCTCACCATCTTAAATAAGCGTGCCCCATTCAAAAAATATAAAAGTAAGAACATATATAGCCCTTGATTCACTCCAGACTTGACTGCCCTTGTCCAGCATAAAAACATCCTGTGGCGTTCTGCATTAGCATCAAATAGCCCCCGCGATATGCAACTTTTCAGGGAAGTCAGGAACCAATAGGAACCAGTTAGGAAAGCTAAGGCTAGCTTTTTCAAACAGAAATTTGCATCCTGTAGCACTAATTCCCCAAAGTTTTGGGACACTGTAAAGTCCATGGAGAATAAGAGCCCCTCTTCACAGCTGCCCACTGCACTGAGGCTAGGAAACACTGTCACCACCGATAAATCTACAATAATCGAGAATTTCAATAAGCAGTTTTCTACGTCTGGCCATGCTTTCCACCTGGCTACCCCTACCCTGGCCAACAGCTCAGAACCCCCTGCAGCAACTTGCCCGAGCCGCCCCCGCTTCTCCTTCACCCAAATCCAGACAGCTGATGTTCTGAAAGAGCTGCAAAATCTGTATCCCTACAAATCAGCTGGGCTAGACAATCTGGACCCACTCTTTCTAAAATTATCCGCCAAAATTGTTGCAACCCCTATTACTAGCCTGTTCAACCTCTCTTCGTATCGTCTGAGATCCCCAAAGATTGGAAAGCTGCCGCGGTCATCCCCCTCTTCAAAGGGGGAGACCCTCTAGACCCAAACTGTTATAGACCTATATCCATCCTGCCCTGCCTTTCTAAAATCTTTGAAAGCCAAGTTAACAAATAGATCATCGACCATTTCAAATCCAACCTTCCATTCTCCACTATGCAATCTGGTTTCATGGGTGCACCTCAGCCATGCTCAAGGTCCTAAACGATATCATAACCGCCATCGATAAAAGACAGTACTGTGCAGCCGTCTTCATCGACCTGGCCAAGGCTTTCGACTCTGTCAATCACCTCATTCTTATCGGCAGACTCAATACCCTTGGCTTCTCAAATGACTGCCTCGCCTGGTTCACCAACTACTTCACAGATAGAGTTCAGTGTGTCAAATCTGAGGGCCTATTGTCCGGACCTCTGGCAGTCTCTATTGGGGGTGCCACAGGGTTCAATTCTCGGGCTGACTTTTTTCTCTACATATATCAATGATGTCGCTCTTGCTGCTGGTGATTCTCTGATCCACCTCTACGCAGACGACACCATTCTGTATACATCTGGCCCTTCTTTGAACACTGTGTTAACAAACCTCCAAACAAGCTTCAATACCATACAACACTCCTTCCATGGCCTCCAACTGCTTTTAAATGCTAGTAAAACTAAATGCATGCTCTTCAACCCGGGTGCTGCCCGCACCCGCCCGCCCGACTAGCATCACTACTCTGGACGGTTCTGACTCAGAATATGTGGACGATTACAAATACCTAGGTGTCTGGTTAGACTGTAAACTCTCCTTCCAGACTCACATTAAACATCTCCAATCCAAAATTAAATCTAGAATCGGCTTCCTATTTCGCAACAAAGCCTCCTTCACTCATGCTGCCAAACATACACTCGTAAAACAGACTATCCTACCGATCCTTGACTTCGGTGATGTCATTTCCAAAATAGCCTACAACACTCTACTCAGCAAACTGGATGTAGTCTATCACAGTGCCATCCGTTTTGTCACCAAAGCCCCATATACTACCCACCACTGCGACCTGTATGCTCTCGTTGGCTGGCCCTCACTACATATTCGTTGCCAAACTCACTGGCTCCAGGTCATCTATAACACTTTGCTAGGTAAAGTCCTGCCTTATCTCAGCTCACTGGTAATCATAGCAACACTCGTAGCACGCGCTCCAGCAGGTATGTTTCACTGGTCATCTCCAAAGCCAACACTTCCTTTGGCTGCCTTTCCTTCCAGTTCTCTGCTGCTAATGACTGGAATGAATTGCAAACATCACTGAAGCTGGAGTCTTATATCTCCCTCTCTAACTTTAAGCATCAGCTGTCAGAGCAGCTTACCAATCACTGTACCTGTACACAGACAATCTGTAAATAGCACACCCAACTACCTCATCCCCATATTGTTATTTATCCTCTTGCTCTTTTGCACCCCAGTATCGCCACTTGCACGTCATCATCTGCACATCTATCACTCCATATCATGACACAAGGCGAGACCCAGATGCAGACTACTCCAAAAAAGGTGTAGGCAAGAGAATGGTCGTGGACAGGCAAAAGGTCAAAACCAGTTCAGAGTCCTGGAGGTACAGAGTGGCAGACAGGCTCGAGGTCATCTGCCTGCCAAAACCGCTGGTTGACTTGGAAAATACAAGAGACAGGAAGCACAGAGACAGAAAGCACAGAGACAGGAAGCACAGGGATAAATACACGGGGGAAAACAAGCGACACCTGGGGGGGTTGGAGACAATAACTGTCACGTTCCTGACCTGTTTTCCTTTGTCATGTATTTGTTTTAGTTGGTCAGGGCGTGAGTTGGGTGGGTTGGTCTAGGTTTGATTTTCTATGTTGGGATTTTGTGTTCGGCCTGGTATGATTCTCAATCAGAGACAGCTGTCAATCGTTGTCCCTGATTGAGAATCATACTAAGGCAGCCAGGGTTTCACGTGTGTTTTGTGGGTGTTTGTTCCTGTGTCAGTGTTTGGGCCACACAGGACTGTTTCAGGTTAGTCACGTTTGTTGGTTTTTGTATTTTGTAGTGTTTGTTGTTTTTCCATTAAATAATGAATACTTACCAATCCGCATCTTGGTCCGATCCATGCTCCTCCTCGTCTGAGGAGGAGAACGACTACGACAGCCGTTACAGAAACACCCACCAAAACAGGACCAAGCGGAGTGGAGAAGGAAGGCAAGAACAACAGCAATGGGGAAAAGAGGAATGGACTTGGGAGGAAATCCTAGACGGGAAAGGACCCTGGGCAGAGCCAGAGGAGTGTCGCCGCCCCAAAGCGGAGCTGGAGGCAGCGAAAGCGGAGAGGAGGTTTTATGAGGCGAAAGCAAGGCAGAGCGGCTGGAAGCCCGAGAGGCTCACCCAAAAATTTATTGGGGGGGGGGGGCTAAAGGGGAGTGTGGCGAAGCCGGGTTGGATACCCGAGCCAACTCCCCGGGCTTACCGTGGAGTGAGAGGGCGTCGTACTGGTCAGACACCGTGTTATGCGGTGGAGCGCACGGTGTCCCCAGTACGCGTGCTTAGCCCAGTGCGGGCTATTCCACCTTGCCGCACTGGGAGGGCTAGGTTGGGCATCGAGCCGGGTGCCATGAAGCCGGCCCAACATATCTGGCCTCCAGTACGTCTCCTCGGGCCGGCGTACATGGCACCAGCCTTACAGGTGGTGTCCCCGGTTCGCCTGCATAGCCCAGTGCGGGCTATTCCACCTCGCCGCACTGGCAGGGCTACGGGGACCATTCAACCTGGTAGGGTTGGGGAGGCTCGGTGCTCAAGAGCGCGTGTCCTCCTTCACGGTCCGGTATATCCGGCGCCACCTTCCCACCCCAGCCCAGTACCATCAGTGCCAACACCACGCACCAGGCTTCCAGTGCGTTTCCAGAGCCCTGTTCCTCCTCCACGCACTCTCCCTGTGGTGCGTGTCTCCAGCCCAGTGCCTCCAGTTCCGGCACCACGCACCAGGCCTACTGTGCGCCTCAGCAGGTCAGAGTCGGCTGTCTGCCCAACGCCGCCTGCGCTGCTTGCCTGCTCAGCGCTGCCTGAACTGTCTGCCTGCCCAGCGTGGTCTGAACTGTCTGCCTGCCCAGCGCTGCCCGTCTGTCCCGAGCCGTCAGAGCTGCCCGTCTGTCCCGAGCCTTCAGAGCCGTCCAGCCAGGACCAGCCAGAGCCGTCCAGCCAGGACCAGCCAGAGCCGTCCAGCCAGGACCAGCCAGAGCCGTCCAGCCAGGACCAGCCAGAGCCGTCCAGCCAGGACCAGCCAGAGCCTTCCGCCAGCCAGGACCAGCCAGAGCCTTCCGCCAGCCAGGACCAGCCAGAGCCTTCCGCCAGCCAGGATCCGCCAGAGCCTTCCGCCAGCCAGGATCCGCCAGAGCCTTCCGCCAGCCAGGATCAGCCAGAACCGTCCAGCCAGGACCAGCCTGAACTGTCTGCCTGCCCAGCGTGGTCTGAACTGTCTGCCTGCCCAGCGCTGCCCGTCTGTCCCGAGCCGTCAGAGCTGCCCGTCTGTCCCGAGCCTTCAGAGCCGTCCAGCCAGGACCAGCCAGAGCCGTCCAGCCAGGACCAGCCAGAGCTGTCCAGCCAGGACCAGCCAGAGCCGTCCAGCCAGGACCAGCCAGAGCCGTCCAGCCAGGACCAGCCAGAGCCGTCCAGCCAGGATCCGCCAGAGCCTTCCGCCAGCCAGGATCCGCCAGAGCCTTCCGCCAGCCAGGATCCGCCAGAGCCTTCCGCCAGCCAGGATCCGCCAGAGCCAGCCAGCCAGGATCCGCTCCTCAGTCAGGTGCTACCCCTCAGTCAGGTGCTACCCCTCAGTCAGGTGCTACCCCTCAGTCTGTTACTGCCCTTTGGAATAGTGGGATTGACATGGAGGGTGAATATTGGGAGGAGGCCACGGAAGCGGGGGTTGACTATGGTGGGGTGGGGACCACGACCAGCGCCAGAGCCGCCACCGTGGACAGACGCCCACCCAGACCCTCCCCTAGACTTTGTGCTGGTGCGCCCGGAGTTCGCACCTTAAGGGGGGGGTTCTGTCACGTTCCTGACCTGTTTTCCTTTGTCATGTATTTGTTTTAGTTGGTCAGGGCGTGAGTTGGGTGGGTTGGTCTAGGTTTGATTTTCTATGTTGGGATTTTGTGTTCGGCCTGGTATGATTCTCAATCAGAGACAGCTGTCAATCGTTGTCCCTGATTGAGAATCATACTAAGGCAGCCAGGGTTTCACGTGTGTTTTGTGGGTGTTTGTTCCTGTGTCAGTGTTTGGGCCACACAGGACTGTTTCAGGTTAGTCACGTTTGTTGGTTTTTGTATTTTGTAGTGTTTGTTGTTTTTCCATTAAATAATGAATACTTACCAATCCGCATCTTGGTCCGATCCATGCTCCTCCTCGTCTGAGGAGGAGAACGACTACGACAGCCGTTACAATAACAAGGACAGGTGAAACAGATCAGAGTGTGACACTCCAGTGTTAACGCTAAATTGTATTTATTTAGCCTCTATGGCTTATGTTTTGCCTTACCTCCCTACTCGTCTACATTTGCATACACTGTACATAGATTTTTCTATTGTGTTATTGGCTGTACATTTGTTTATGTGTAATTCTGTGTTGTTGTTTTTGTCGCACTGCTTTGCTTTATCTTCGCCAGGGCGCAGTTGTAAATGAGAACTTGTTCTCAACTGGCCTACCTGGTTAAATAAAGGTGAAATAATTTTTTTTTTTTTTAATCTGAGGTTTTACATATAGCAGGCCTACCTTTTGGAATATCATTTGCAGTGTATGATAGTGTAGTGGGTTGGGGACAGTGGTGTAATGTACTTAAGTAAAAATACTTTAAACTTTAGTAGTTTTTTGGGGTATCTGTACTTTGCTTTAATATTTATATTTTTGTACTACTTTTACTTTTACTTCACTACATTCCTAAAGACAATAATGTACTTTTTTCTCCATACATTTCTGCTGACACCCAAATGTACTTGTTACATTTTGAATGCTTAGCAAGACAGGAAAATGGTCCAATTCACACACTTATCAAGAGAACATCCCTGGTCATCTCTACTGCCTCTTATCTGGGGGACTCACTAAACACAAATGATTGTTTGTAAATGATTTCTGATTGTAGGAGTGTGCCCCTGGCTAAATGTAAATAAGATTTAAAAAATGTATTGTACCATCTGGTTTGCTTAATATAAGAAACTTGGAATTATTTGTACTTTTGATACTTCAGTATATTTAGAACCAAATACTTTTAGACTTTTACTCAAGTAGCATTTTACTGGGCGACTTTTTCTGGTACTTGAGTAACTTTCTATTAAGTTATCTATACTTTTACTCAAGTATGACAATTGGGTACTTTTTCCAACACTGCTTAGGACTCTCTTCAATCCATATAGCGGAAGTTCAGCATTACGGCGTGATTGAAATTTAAAGGCAACGTTCCCGTGTTAGCGGAGACGGCAATCACGGTAAATGCTGCCTACGTCGGCTCAATCAGAAATTACCGTTAAATGTACACTTCCGCGATATAGATTGAATAGGACAATCTCCTCAATCAGGCCCTCGTAATCAACAGAGTAGACTGATTAATAAGTCAATATACTCAAAACAGCCCTCTGGCCCTCATTTTCCAAAGAATACACTTGACCAATGATAGTTCACTTAGGTTGCAAGTGCTACGTAGTTCAAATGTCTTCAATTGTATTGAGTTTTCAGTGTGACTCGCTGACCCATTTTGGCACAAATATTCTGGGAACATTTTTGTTTCTTCTCCAAGCAAATTGGGTGAAGCAAGAATTCAAAACAAAAGCTGCCTGATCTTAGCAATTCACATGGTTCCAGTATACTGTCTCATGACCAGGCTTGACTGGACTGGGAACATGCTGTGGTTCTCAACGCAGAGGTGTTGTACTGTATCTGAAATGCTCCACTGAATATGAGCTACATAAAAGGCTTAGACCACAGGGTGGGGAGAACTGGATCCTGATGAAGGACTTGTGATCACGGTATGTCTGCTTGATCGCCAGCTCCACTCAGCCTGTGGTGGATGTGGAGATTGTAGACATCCATCACTCTCCTTCTCCTGTCCTGTTCAATAGGCCTTGGCTCCTGTGGCCACTCCCAGCTGGTGAGAGAGATGGGAGAGGGTAAAGAGAGGGATATTTCACAGCAACACACCGCAGAGAGCCTCATGATCTGTATTGGTCACTGCTCCTCTGACCTCGTGTAGGGTGGGCGATCTGCTACCCAGAGACCCATAGGAGCCCATGTCACTATACATTCTCTCATTGTTATGCGAGAAATTAGCTCCTCTAAAAATAGCCCTGCGCTGGCCCTTAGCCAATCCGAGGAGAGATGGAGGCTGCATGAAGGAGGGAAAGAGGTGGCTGGCTGGAGGAGGCTGGTCGGGTATTGGGGCTGACTGCTAGAGGTTATTCGCTGAGTCACCCGGTTTTCTGCCCAGGAGTCAGGACACGAGGGGAGGGAGACAGCTGCAAAACCGGGACTATGCAAGGCACCTGGCCAACAAACCCGATCACAGGGTGAAACGTCAGCTTTTTTCAGCCTGTTCGGAATTAAATGGACGACTCCAGTGGAGCCGAAGGGACAACAAACTGATTTACAACAGCAGTGATAATGGTGCAAAATGATCCAATTATCACTCTCCATTTGCAGCTCTTTATTCATTTTTCAATTGGCCACTTCTTCTGATTACAAAGATCGACTTCACCTGAATAAAAAGATCCAAAGATATTTTCTCAAAATCAAAGTTCTTTACATTGATATTAGTGGATACTTATTTCCAATGTTATAATTTTTACTTTTAACTTTAATGAGGTCAAATGTGGTTAGGGGATCATTTCTGGCACGCCTTCTGTACCAACACTGTATATCAAAGGCCAGAGCTGTTGTAGGCAATACAGTAAAACCCATCATCACAGTGGAGGCAATCCTCGGGTTGTCATTAATAGACAAGGTCATTGGTTGTCTGAATGTGTCCATAGAACCAATTCATTACTCCTGAGGATGGTGCCTCTTTACACTCTAATGGACACCCACACCCCTGGGACTAGAACCCTGGGTCTCCGATTCCCTCTTATCCCAATAACCCGAACACAGCCAACTTTAAGTCCCCAACCTTACCTCAACATCTCTCAGCAATTTCTGTCTCAGCCCCTCTTTCCCCCTTAATTCTCTTTCTCATTCAATGTCTGTTTCTTTCATACATTCACGTCACACGCATAGTACAGACAATCAGACGTTAATCAGCTTCAACAGTAACACCACTGCAGAAAATATCCCTATCCTACTTCCTTACTGATGCAGAGGGGAGTGGCACGGAACTCTGTTGCTTGATAATGTTGAGTTGAGATGAGTCATGATGACCCTAATCCCCATCCTGAATGTTACAGGTAAAGGCCTAACTCTGGGTCCCTGAGCCAGACTTCTTGGGTACACACGCAAACATGTTTACACATTTTTCCTTAAGCACTACTTTAACACACCATATTTAAATTTCTTACATGATCTTCTTATCTAATAACTGCACATACACATAATGTGCAACACATAATTCATCTTCCTGCCGTGACCTATCACCCCACCCTGCCTGCCATCCATGAAGATGGCGCTGACGGAGATGGCAGCATCGTGACTAGCTTTAAGGAAACGATGCAGTATTTGGTTTGTTTATGTACTATTTTTTTACGTTATTAGCTCAGGAATTGTTTTGTGTCATTACATACAGCCGGGAAGAACTATTGGATATTAGAGCGGCAGTAACGCACCAGAACTTCCAGCATTACGACCAGGATTAGGACTTCGCTGGAGAAGATCCTTTGTTTGCTCTCCCCAGAGCAATTTAACTTATTCCAGAAGCTGACCCAAAACAACGCCGGCGAAGGAGAGGTACTCGGGGCGGTCTTCTGGTTCGACTTAGGAAGCGTGCACACCACCCACCACTCCCGAGTCCTATATCAACATAACCTGAAAGGCCGCTCAGCAAGGAAGAAGCCACTGCTCCAAAACCACCATAAAAAAGCCAGACTACGGTTTGAAACTGCACATGGGGACAAAGATCGTACTTTTTGGAGAAATGTCCTCTGGTCGGATGAAACAAAAATAGAACTGTTGGCATAATGACCATCGTTATGTTTGGCGGAAAACGGGGGATGCTCGCAAGCCGAAGAACACCATCCCAACCGTGAAGCACGGGGTGGCAGCATCATGTTGTGGGGATGCTTTGCTGCAGGAGGGACTGGTGCACTTCACAAAATAGATGGCATCATGAGGAATGAAAATTATGTGGATATATTGAAGCAACATCTCAAGACATCAGTCAGGAAGTTAAAGCTTGGTCGCAAATGGGTCTTCCAAATGAACAATGACCCAAGCATACTTCCAAAGTTGTGGCAAAATGGCTTAAGGACTACAAAGTCAAGGTATGTGTGAACATCACAAAGACCTGACCTCAATTTGATAGAAAATTTGTGGGCAGAACTGAAAAAGCGTGTGCGAGCAAGGAGGCCTACAAACCTGACTCGGTTACACCAGCTCTGTCAGGAGGAATGGGCCAAAATTCACCCAACTTGTTGTAGGAAGCTTGTGGTAGGCTACCCGAAATGTTTGACCCAAGTTAAACAATTTAAAGGCAATGCTACCAATTACTAATTGAGTGTATGTAAACTTCTGACCCACTGGGAATATGATGAAATAAATAAAAGCTGAAATATATCATTCACTCTACTATTATTCTGACATTTCAAATTCTTAAAATAAAGTGGTGATCCTAACTGATCTAAGACAGGGATTTTTTACTAGGATTAAATGTCAGGAATTGTGAAAACTGAGTTTAAATGTAATTGACTAAGGTGTATGTAAACTTCCGACTTCAACTGTAAGAGGCGGCTGCCTATAGACATAGATTAGTAATTACTGGCCACTTTTAGAAATGCATCACTAGCCACTTTAATAATGTCTCCGTATCTTGCATTACTCATCTCTTATGTATAAACTGTACTCTATACTGTTCTACTGTATCTTAGTCACTTTAATTGTGTGTAAATATTGCATCACCCATCTCACATGGATATACTGTATTCTATATTATGCCACTGTATCTCTGACAAATATGTATATATTCTTAATCTATTCCTTACTTAGATTTACGTGTATTTTGGGTATATGTTGTGAAACTGTTAGATATTACTGCACTGTCAGAGCTAGAAGCACAAGCATTATGCTAAACCCGCATTAACATCTGCTGAACACGTGTATGTGACCAATAAATTTGATTTGATTTTGATTTTTACTTCTACGCTTTCCGGTCTTTCCCTCAACGGCACCACAGCACTCTCCTTGTAGAACATCCTGAGCTGCATTAAACTGAAGCATAAACATACGATACCGTATCTATATTCAGTTTATCTCGACATAATTTCAAAAAATGTGATACTATATCTGCACCACCTTTTAGTATGTGCCATGATTATGGATAGCTTTTCCAGGTAAAGCACTCTAAAAGGGCTCTCTTTGCCATTCACTTTGATGTAGAGAGGAGCCATATGTAACTAACTTCACATGCGCTAATTATAGCTCTGGGCTTCATGACCCAGTCCCCCTCCCTGTCCTCCTGCTGCCAATGAGATCAAATACAGCGAGCTGGATTAAAGCGGCCACGCAAATCTCATTAGTGCCTCTATGGTTTTCTGTTTTATTAATGGGAAATATCGCAGTGGCATCTCGATTTCTATTAGGGAAAAACCTGCCAATCAATGTACAAGTAAGTGTGGTGTGTATACGGGCTATGCATTATATAATGTGTATAGTGGGATGTACATACAACATATACAGTTTTTTTTTGTGCTGCTTTTGTTTGCTATTTTTTTATTTATTATTTTCAACCAACCCTACCACCCCTAATTGGAGTAAACTAATTGACAACAACAATAAGGCTTCTACTTCCAGCTCATAAACTTAGCAAAAAAAAAGAAACTGTCTTTCAAAGATAATTCGTAAAAATCCAAATAACTTCACAGATCCTCATTGTAAAGGGTTTAAACACTGTTTCCCATGCTTGTTCAATGAACCATAAACAATTAATGAACATGCACCTGTGGAACGGTCGTTAAGACACTAACAGCTTACAGACGGTAGGCAATTAAGGTCACAGTTATGAAAACTTAGGACACTAAAGAGGCATTTCTACTAACTCTGAAAAACACCAAAAGAAAGATGCGCAGGGTCCCTGCTCATCTACGTGAACGTGCCTTAGGCATGCTGCAAGGAGGCATGAGGACTGCAGATGTGGCCAGGGCAATAAATTGCAATGCCCATACTGTGAGACCCCTAAGACAGCGCTACAGGGAGACAGGACAGACAGCTGATCATCCTCGCAGTGGCAGACCACGTATAACAGCACCTGCACAGGATCGGTAAATCCGAAGATCACACCTGCGGGCCAGGTACAGGATGGCAACAACAACTGCCCGAGTTACACCAGGAACGCACAATCCCTCCATCAGTGCTCAGACTGTCCGCAATAGGCTGAGAGAGGCTGGACTGAGGGCTTGTAGGCCTGTTGTAAGACAAGTTCTCACCAGACAACACCGACAACAACGTCGCCTATGGGCACAAACCCACCATCGCTGGACCAGAAAGGACTGGCAAAAAGGGCTCTTCACTGACGAGTCGTGGTTTTGTCTCACCGGGGTGATGGTCAGATTCGCGTTTACTGTCAAAGGAATGAGCGTTACACCGAGGCCTGTACTCTGGAGCGGGATCGATTTGGAGGGTCCGTCATGGTCTGGGCCTGTGTGTCACAGCATCATCGGACTGAGCTTGTTGTCATTGCAGGCAATCTCAATGCTGTGCGTTACAGGGAAGACATCCTCCTCCCTCATGTGGTATCCTTCCTGCAGGCTCATCCTGACATGACCCTCCAGCATGACAATGCCACCAGCCATACTGCTCGTTCTGTGCTTGATTTTCTGCAAGACAGGAATGTCAGTGTTCTGCCATGGCCAGCGAAGAGCCCGGATCTCAATTCCATTGAGCACGTCTGGGACTTGTTGGATCGGGCCATTCCCCACAGAAATGTCCGGAAACTTGCAAGTGCCTTGGTGGAAGAGCGGGGTAACATCTCACAGCAAGAACTGGCAAATCTGGTGCAGTCCATGAGGAAGAGATGCACTGCAGTACTTAATGCAGCTGGTGGCCACACCAGATACTGACTGTTACTTTTGATTTTGACCCCCCCCCCCCCTTTGTTCAGGGACACATTATTCCAATTCTGTTAGTCACATATCTGTGGAACTTGTTCAGTTTATGTCTCAGTTGATGAATCTTGTTATGTTCGTACAAATATTTACACATGTTAAGTGTGCTGAAAATAAACGCAGTTGACAGTGAGAGGACGTTTCTTTTTTTTGCTGAGTTTACATACTATATAAATTCTTTCAGACACAGCATATTTTACATTAGTTATCTTTTGTTTATTTTTAGTCCCATCCTTCAGCTCCACTCAACCCCTCCCATCTCTGAAGACTATCCAGTTTTGATGTCTATGTACTGTTTGATGTGTTGTAAACTTCACAAAATAATTTTTTATCAAATTGGGCAATAATCATATATCATATATCATATATCTTATTGCTATATTGCATTGTATCATATCAGTATCAGTATCTGTATCACATACTGCTGAGGGTGGCATGTCATTGAATCTTAGGGGTAATGAATGGGAGGGAGAGCAGAGAATTTTCAGTTTTGGTGTTGAATAGCATTTAAAATGTGTCATTCCAGGTTTGACAGACAGATTAATCCAGGCTTGAATTATCCACTAAACCTGTGAGTGTATTTGAGTCTCTGTGTGCAATAACAGAAGAAATGGGGCAGCATAACTGAGCAACACTGCAGCGTCCATCTCTACATTCCTCACCCACTTGCTCTCTCTTTCTCCACCTCTTCTCTCCCTCTCTCCGTCGCTCTCGCCATCTCTTTCCCCATGTCCCTTCCCCCCCTCTCTACCCTCCCTTTATCCTCCCTCTCTCCATTTCATTCGCTCAGCTGCTCTCCTTGTCCCAATCTGCCTCAGCAGCACAGATCAGTCCAGCCCCTCTCTCTCTCTCGCTCTCTCGCTCTCTCGCTCTCTCTCATAAGAGCAGCGCATGCACGTACACTTGCGCACAAACCCACCACGCAGAGACACAACCTCAGGCGCGCTCACACACACGCAGACACACACGCAGGCACAGAAGGGCACACCGAGCAACCTCATCTCCCAGCTCCAAGACACAGCCAGAGCCAGCTAAAAGACACAGCCCTGTAACAGCAGACCAGCATGGATTACCTGAAGAAGGGATTCTCCATGGCCAAGGAAGGCGCGGTGGCTGCAGCGGAGAAGACCAAGGCAGGGGTGGAGGGGGCAGCTGCCAAAACCAAGGAGGGGGTAATGTATGTGGGTGAGTACAGGAGTGATGATGGGGAAAGGTGTGGAGGATAGACAGCAGTGGAGAGGGTTAGCTGAAAATAGTACATCACAGTTTTTATGTGGGATAATCTGGCTTACATTTTGATCCTGTGAAGCCCTCCTGGTGTGCTTGTATTTGATGGATGAATGATGGATGAGTGATGGGTGAATGATGGGTGAGTGATGGATGAGTGATGGATGAGTGATGGGTGAGTGATGGATGAGTGATGGGCGAGTGATGGATGAGTGATGGGTGAATGATGGGTGAGTGATGGATGAATGATGGGTGAGTGATGGATGAGTGATGGGTGAATGATGGGTGAGTGATGGATGAATGATGGATGAGTGATGGGTGAATGATGGGTGAGTGATGGATGAATGATGGATGAGTGATGGATGAATGATGGGTGAGTGATGGATGAGTGATGGGTGAGTGCACTAATTGTTCTGCAAGGTTTGAATAAAATGGGACGGACAACCAGGCAGTGCATGAGCTAAATATGACTGGTGATGGAAACATGGACACAGATAGGAAGGGAACGTTGAACAAGAAAATGAGAATGATGGCAAAGGACTGAAGGCAAGACAATGGAGAGAAAAATGTTGATGTATTTTTTTAGACTGCATATGCCTCAGGCAAGAGATGTTCTATTCAAAGAGGGAAAAGTCTGGTTGAGTGGTACTGAGGTACTCCATTCATTATGTAGAGTGTAATGACCAACAGAACATTGACAAACAATATGGATGGTCATATAAATGATTTGCACGCTACCGTCTCTCTACACACACACACACACACACACACACACACACACACACACACACACACACACACACACACACACACACACACACACACACACACACACACACACACACACACACACACACACACAGTACACCTGTTACACATACAGTACACCCACTTAATGTGAGTGGGGGATATGGATGAGAAAATCCCATTGTAGAGCACTGGGAGGTGATTGTACTGTGTGTGTGTTCACATTTTTTCCCCCAATCAGTGCGTATGTGATAGTACAGTATAGTGGTGCTGGGGAGAAAGGGAGGGTCTATGACTCTGAGTATAGTTCAGATCAGATCATCTCTGCTGTGCCACCCACCTGCCTGTCAGCCCGCTGCAGCAGTGAGATTTAACATGGGCGTCTCGGATTCTCCGAGTGACTAATGCAGCTAGCTCCACTGTCGGACCCCCCGTCAACCCAGCCCAACCCAACACAGCACAATATAGCACAGCCCAGCTCTGCAGCCCTGAGCACCACTGACACATACATTCTTAGAAAAAAGGGTTCCAAATGGGTTCTTCGGCTGTCCTCATAGGATAAACTTGATTGGTTCCCGCTAGAACCCTTTCGGGTTCCCTGTAGAACCCTCTGCGGAAAGGGTTCTTCATTGAACTCAAAATGATTCTACCTGGAACCAAAAGGGTTCTACCAGGAACCAAAAAGGGTTCTTTAAAGGATTCTCCTATGTGGACAGCCGAAGAACTGACACATTAGAACTGACACACTGATTCATACAGAACACTGACACATTAGAACACTGATTCATACAGAACACTGATTCATACAGAACACTGAGACATTAGAACACTGATTCATACAGAACACTGACACATTAGAACACTGATTCATACAGAACACTGAGACATTAGAACACTGATTCATACAGAACACTGACACATTAGAACACTGATTCATACAGAACACTGAGACATTAGAACACTGACACATTAGAACACTGATTCATACAGAACACTGACACATTAGAACACTGATTCATACAGAACACTGACACATTAGAACACTGATTCATACAGAACACTGACACATTAGAACACTGATTCATACAGAACCCTGAGACATTAGAACACTGATTCATACAGAACACTGACACATTAGAACACTGATTCATACAGAACACTGAGACATTAGAACACTGATTCATACAGAACACTGACACATTAGAACACTGATTCATACAGAACACTGAGACATTAGAACACTGACACATTAGAACACTGATTCATACAGAACACTGACACATTAGAACACTGATTCATACAGAACACTGAGACATTAGAACACTGACATATTAGAACACTGATTTATACAGAACACTGAGACATTAGAACACTGATTCATACAGAACACTGAGACATTAGAACAATGATTCATACAGAACACTGAGACATTAGAACACTGATTCATACAGAACACTGACACATTAGAACACTGATTCATACAGAACACTGACACATTAGAACACTGATTCATACAGAACACTGAGACATTAGAACACTGATTCATACAGAACACTGAGACATTAGAACACTGATTCATACAGAACACTGAGACATTAGAACACTGATTCATACAGAACACTGACACATTAGAACACTGATTCATACAGAACACTGAGACATTAGAACACTGATTCATACAGAAAACTGAGACATAACCCTGCTCTGTCATTGTCTTTCACCACTTTAATGACCTATGACCCTGTTACAGCACCAATAACCTTTGGGCACAGCACATTTAAGCATGGGATATCAACAATTCAAAGTTGGCCTTAGTGGGAGTGACCATAGAATTCTATGGGCGTGACCTATTGAGAAAAGTAATCTACATGACCAAAATAATGTGGACACCTGCTCGTCAAAAATCTCATTCCAAAATCATGGGCATTAATATGGAGTTGGTTCCTCCATTGTTGCTATAACAGCCCCCTCTTCTGAGAAGGCTTTCAACTAGATGTTGGAACATTGCTGCGGGGACTTCCATCCATTCAACCTCAAGAGCATTAGTGTTTTCAGGCACTGCTGTTGGGCAATTAGGCCAGGCTCACAGTCGCATTCCAATTCTTACCAAAGGTGTTCGATGGGGTTGAGGTCAGGGCTCTGTGCAGGACCGTCAAGTTCTTCCACACCGACCTCGACAAACCATTTCTGTATCGACCTTGCTTTGTGCACGGGGGCACTGTCATGCTTAAAATAGGAAAGGCCTTCCACAAACTGTTGCCACAAAGTTGGAAGCACAGCATCATCTAGAATGTCATTGTATGCTGTAGCGTTAAGATTTTCCTTCTCAGGAACTAAGGGGCCTATACCGAACCATGAAAAACAGCCCAAGATCATTAATCCTCCTCCACCAAACTTTAGAGTTGGCACAGTGCATTGGGGCAGGTAGCATTCTCCTGGCATCCGCCAAACTCAGATTAGTCCGTCTGACTGCCAGATCACTCTAGAGAACGCATATACACTGCTCCAGAGTCCAATAGTGGTGAGCTTTACACCACTCCAGCCGACGCTTGACATTGCGCATGGTGATCTTAGGTCCTCTTGTTCGGCTGCTCGGCCATGGAAACCCATTTCACGAAGCTCCCGACAAACAGTTCTTGTGCTGACGTTGCTTCCAGAGGCAGTTTGGAACTCGGTAGTGAGTGTTGCAACAATTTTTACACGCTACACGCTTCAGCACTCGGCAGTCCTGTTCTGTGAATTTGTGTGGCCTACCACTTCGCTGCTGATCCGTTGTTGCTCCTAGACGTTTCCACGTCACAATAACAGCAATTACAGTTGACCGGGGCAGCTCTAGCAGGGCAGAAATTTGATGAACTGACTTGTTGGAAAGGTGGCGTCCTATGACGGTGCCACGTTGAAAGTCACTGAGCTCTTCAATACGGGCCATTCTACTGCCAATGTTTGTCTATGGAGATTGCATGGCGTTGTGCTCAATTTTATACACCTGTCAGCAACGGGTGTGGCTGAAATAGCCGAATCCACTAATTTGAAGGGGTGTCCACATGCTTTTGTATATATATTGTATTTGTCATCATTTGGGTGTCCGGAACATAATTACAAATCATTTGTAGACTGCAAATTGACCTCAAGAAGCCCAAACATGTATAATATTTGACTAAAACATAATCATTTCAAACCTTTCTTACATTCGTATACGATCACGTCTCCCTATTATGCGTGGGAATACTTGAAGAGATTTCTTGAATTAAAATCACTTCATTTCCTGATGTTTTTACATTTTATTTCCAACAATGAAATTTTGAAAATAGAAAATAAAACTTGTGGGGCCAACTGAAACCACCCACTGGCCAAATTTGGCTCGAGTGTCGCCAGTTGGAGAACCCTGGCTAACGAAGGCCAAGTTTGACGAGTTGGTCCACCAGACTCTTCACACATTTGGGCGGAAGTGTCTGGGTACCAGATTACAGCACTAACAACCTGGAGAAGAGGGGCGGAGAGGAAATGGTAGAGAACGAAGGAGAACAAGAGGGAAAGGATCAATTCATGAATAAATGAAACATTTGAGAGTGATGCGATTCCTGGCTTCATTCCTGGTGAGGGAGGGTGGACGGGGGGGAGAAGAGGAAGGGAAGAAAAAAGAAAAAAGAGAGAGAGAGGCAGAGAAAGAGAGATGAGAGAATGAGAGCGAGGGAACGAGATTATGAATGAGTGGGTGGTGCACTCAGAATCCAGTTCGTGGGATTATCATTCATTGGATGTCAATAAGCAGACACAGAGGAGGCTGTATCCATCTTCATCCATCATCATAAATCATCCCCACCACACGGAGGCGGTCTGTCATCCACCCCGTTCTGCTGAACGACCTAGTGGAGCCATTCAGCCACAGAGGGCAGGGCCCATCACATTTCATTGGTGTATTGATCTTCACAGCACTGTAAAGAGATAATTGAACCTCCACTGCACAGCCAGATATCTCATCAGCATGACCAAGCTAAATGTTGGTCTATTCTCCTTTATTTTTTATCTTCGTTGTTCTTTCCCCTTCTTCTGAGAGAGAAGGGTGCAGCGTACTAACCCGCCCCCCATTCCTGTCACAGTTTTCCCCCCCTATGCCTATCCACATACATATTTGCATCACAGGACTTTCAGTGACTGACAATCAGATCTGCCTGTCTATGATCAAACAACTGAGTGCTCTGAGACAGTGCTGTTGGAGCAGTTGAGCATGCCGAGTATACTGAGGCTTTTACACACAGCCAAGCCCCACCAGGCCTCCATCACACACATCACAGTGTGAGTCATCTACAGTGTGTAAGAGAGAATGGATTATGTTTTTTAAAAAGGAGGGGAATTGTCACGAATCCCCCCTAACCCTGATCTGCTGCCTCTGTTTATCTGCACAGCCTCTCAGTGAGCCCTTATCCTGTGTGTGTGTGTGTGTGTGTGTGTGTGTGTGTGTGTGTGTGTGTGTGTGTGTGTGTGTGTGTGTGTGTGTGTGTGTGTGTGTGTGTGTGTGTGTGTGTGTGTGTGTGTGTGTGTGTGTGTGTGTGTGTGTGTGTGTGTGTGTGTGTGTGTGTGTGTGTGTCCATGTCTGCCCGTGCCTGCGTTCGTTGACTACGTTCATCTGTTTGAGTGTGAGCACTTTATTCAGTGAGTGCGGGATTGACTGATGTCTGTACGCAGTGTACTATCGTGTGAGGCGATCTAGTGTGAATTCACTACTGTGTGGTCCACGGGAGGCTGGTGCTAATGGCTGGAGCGGAATCAGTGGAATGGTAGCAGCCTCCTGTGGTGTGGACGTATTATAACACACTAGGCTTTGAGCAGGTGCATTCTGTGTTGTTTATATGTGTGTGTGTGTGTGTGTGTGTGTGTGTGTGTGTGTGTGTGTGTGTGTGTGTGTGTGTGTGTGTGTGTGTGTGTGTGTGTGTGTGTGTGTGTGTGTGTGTGTGAAATATAGTTATAAACAGTTTTCAATAAACAAGGTCTAAGTGTGTGTGTGTGCGTGTGCGTGTGCAGGCATGTATCTATATATTGGTGTGTGTGTGTGTAGGTGTAGGTGTGTTTGTGTGTACGTGTGCAAAGGTGCAGGCATGTATCTATATTGGTGTGTGTGTGTGTGATGCTCAGCTGCTGCTGGGTGGGTGGCAGACACTCACGAGGCCCAGTGCTACAGGACAGGGAGTATGCAGAGCTGAGAGGAGGGAGGGAGGGAGGGAGGGAGGGAGGGAGGGAGGGAGGGAGGGAGGGCACAGGCTGTCTCCCACAGGCTGTCTCCCACAATCACAGACGAGAGGTCACAGTGTGCCAGAGTGTCCCCTCACATCACAGCTGAGATGTGAACATACTACCACCACTACCACCATCACACACAAACACAGTTGCACGTACGCATGTACACACACACACACACACAGTTACGTACGTATGTCTACACACACACACACACAAACATGCGCGCACACACACAATGGTAGGTAATGATCCCATCATGTCTGGATTGTACTGCTCTCCATTCATTTAGCCACAGTGTTATTTTGTTCATCAAACGATAACTGAGCTGTACAGTGTGTGTCTTTCAATTGATAAACAATGTTAAAATGTTCCTTCCCACTCCCTCTTTCTTCTTATGGTTACAGAATAAGCACCATCTTACCATAGAAGGATTAACATGTGTGTAGATGAATCAGAAGCAGTGAGAAGAGACAGAGCGAGAGAGAGAGACTGGATGGAGAGAGAGAGAGGGAGATGGCAGATGAAACAATTAGCTGGCCAGCACGCATGTGAGATTTGGTTCTGGGTGCCGAGATTACTACACACAAAATCAAAGATGCTATGACATTCTGATGAGACAATGAGGTCCTGTGTTTCAGTTTGTTATCTTTGAATATAAACACTCGAACAGGATGTTTTGTGGGTGTGTAGTCATGTATTATAGTAACAGTATTTACCATCTCAGGTGCAGGGGAGGTAACTGTAGCCACAGTCGCGATGTCCCTCTGCTGATATGAAGTCATGTTAGATTCCTCACGAAAACTGACATCAAGTTACAACATTGATGGTTGCCTGGTGATATTACCATCCTCTCTATTGATTTTACAGCATTAACAATACAATAGCCTGGCTCCTGTGTCTGTGTCTGTGTTTTTTCCTGTGTTCTACATTGGACAGTTGGACTTTAGCTCATGGCAATTTCCATGTCCCTAGTACTAAATTAGCCCATTGTCGTGTAGGGAGTTAAACAACAATGACACGCTTGACTTGAGCAATGTGTTTGTGTGTGGGGACTGGGGAGGGATTTTCAAAAACTCCCAGTTCAAAGGGTCAGCAGGGAGAACAGAGCAACGGCTTGTTGTGCTGGTGATTTGCATGAGAGGTAGAGAGAGAGAGGGGGGGGGGGGGGGGGGGGGGGGAGAGAGAGAGAGAGAGAGAGAGAGAGAGAGAGAGAGAGAGAGAGAGAGAGAGAGAGAGAGAGAGAGATCCACTCCAATGCTCCATGCCAGTTGTATTGAGGAGGTTGAGTGGGTTTGGCCGGCCAGCAGGCCTCAACCCATACAGAGCTCTATGGCTGAAGGAATGACTGACCTTTTCTCTCCTCAAGGAGTCTTTGTGAGCCAGAAATGGGCTGAGCTCCAGAGGGCCCAGAGAGACAAAGCAGAGCACTGTGACAGAGCCTGGGAGAGAACAGACAATACTGGACCAGCTGAGCAGAACCCATTGCTCTTAGAACAGACAACAAGGATCTGGCCATATGTAATAACCATTAGAGAGGGAGACTGATTCTCTGTGCCTAATTCATCAAGTATTGAAGTGTTAGGGAAGCATGGAGATGTTGATCCTGGCGTTATTCCAATTTGCCTTTTGATTTGGAAGCTAAGTGCCCCCATCCATTGTTAATCAATCTAGAACCAGGCTCTGAGGGGTGGCCAGTTCTCTTCTGGCTGTGCCGGGTGGAGATTATAAGAGTACATGGCCATTTAAGGCCAGAGTGTTTTTCTAGATGTTCAAACGTTTATAGATGAACAGCAGGGTCAAATAATAATCTGTGGTTGTAGAGGGTGCAACAGGTCAGTACCTTAGGAGTAAATGTCAGTTGGCTTTTCATAGCCGAGCATTCAGAGGTCGAGACAGCAGGTGCGGTAGAAAGAGAGAGAGTCGAAAGTAGAATGTCCGGTGAACATGGCAGGGTTCCCTAGCCACAGGCAGAGCAGTTGAAACAGGAGCAGCAGCACGACCAGTTGAACTGGGTACAGCCAGGAGTCATCAGGCCAGGTAGTCCTGAGACATGATCCTATGGCTCAGGTCCTCCAGGAGAGGGAGAGAGGGAGAGAGGGAGAGAGAGATAATTAGATGGAGCATACGTAAATTCACACAGGACACCAGATAAGACAGGAGAACACCAGATATAACAGACTGACCCTAGCCCCCCGGCATATAGACTATTGCAGCATAGATATTGGAGACTGAGACTGGGGTGGGTTGGGGGACACTGTGGCCCCATCCGACGATACCCCCGGACAGGGCCAACCAGGCAGGATATAACCCCACCCACTTTGCCAAAGCACAGCCCCCACACCACTAGCGGGATATCAACAGATCACCAACTTACTACCCTAAGACGAGGCTGAGTATAGCCCACGAAGATCTCCTCCACCGCACGAGCCCGAGGAGGTGCAAAACCGGACAGGAAAATCACGTCTGTGACTCACCCACCCAAGTGACGCACCCCTCTGAGGGACGGTACGGAAGAGCACTAGTAAGCCAGTGACTCAGCCCCCGTAATAGGGTCAGGGGCAGAGAATCCCAGTGGAGAGAGGGGAGCCGGCCAGGCAGAGACAGCAAGGGTGGTTCGTTGCTCTAGTGCTTTGCCGTTCACATTCGCACCCCTGGGCCAGACTACACTCAATCATAGGACCTACTGAAAATATGAGTCTTCAGTAAAGACTTAATGGTCGAGACCATAAAAATGGAGCTCTATAGGAGAAAGCCCTACCTCCAGGTGTTTGCTTAGAAATGCTAGGGGCAGTAAGGAGGCCTGCGTCTTCTGACCGTAGCGTACATGTAGGTATGTAAGGCAGGACCAAATCGGAGAGATAGGGAGGAGCAAGCCCATGTAATGCTTTGTAGCACAGCAGTAAAACCTTGAAATCAGCCCTAGCCTAACAGGAAGCCAATGTAGGGAGGCTAGCAATGGAGTAATAAGATCAAATGTTTTGGTTCTAGTCAGGATTCTAGCAGCTGTGTTTAGTGCTTTATCCGGGTTGCCGGAGAGTAGAGCATTGCAGTAGTCTAATCTAGAAGTGACAAAAGCATGGATGAGTTTTTCTGCGTCATTTTTGGACAAAAAGTATCCGATTTTTTGCAAAGTTACGAAGATGGAAAAAAAGCTGTCCTTTAAATGTTTTTGATATGTTCGTCAAAAGAGAGATCAGGGTCCAGAGTAACGCCGAGGTCCTTCACAGTTTTATTTGAGACGACTGTGCAACCATCAAGATGAATTGTCAGATCCAAAAGCAGATCTCTTTGTTTCTTCGGACCTATAGTACTAGCAACTCTGTTTTGTCCGAGTTTAAAGCGCTTGGAGTTTGAGAAACGCCATTTAAACATAAATCATCTAGCATCTGTTTCTCTCTTTCACAGGGAACAAGACAAAGGACGGAATGGTAGCAGGTGTGAACACAGGTAAGCGCAACACTACCTGCAGAAAATATCCAGCGCTACATTTCATAAGTACACAAGGATCAGACTTTTTTCACAAACCAAATTCTGAGGTGAAACATTGGTTCTCCAAGGACAGAGTTAGACAACCCCCTGTCCCCCTTTCCCCAGTGGCCCAGAGAACAACTGACCAAGCCAATATTGTCGGGGACGCAACGGTCGCCGGGGCCAACGAGCTGTCTCAGCAAACAGTGGAAGGGATGGAGAACGCAGCGGTGAACTCCGGATTGGTGAACCAGGTGAGTCACATCCTGTCTTTTCATATTGTGAAGATGATGACAGACCCCTCTCCACTACGGGGAACTGTGGGCTGGACGGTTGGAGGTGGTTGGAATAGAGACAGTTATAGCAGACTTGAGATCAGCCTTGCGATTCCAGGAGAAGAGACTTCAACAGGTCCATCCTTCAACAGTCTTATCCTGGTCTCAAAAACACATTTTTCCAAGTTGACTTGTCGTATTAATGTTTTTTGTGCATAACTCTGATTTTAGTGTCTCTGTTAAAAGGAATGCAGAGGAAAATGATCAACGCTTACTTGTGTCTTTTATGTTTGTGTATGTCTGTCTGTGCGTATTGTTGGTAACTTGTATCATTTCTTCTCCTTCCACCCATAACTGTTGTGTCTGGCAGGAACAGGGAGAAGCTGTAGCTCTGGACGCTAAGCCTGAGGTGGCTGGTTCTGGTTCTGAAGGGGTGTGTGGTGGATAGTTTAGTAGAATGAATGAATGAATGAATGCACGGCATGATGCTTGCTGCCTTTATTGCCTTCTTCTCATTGAAGCACCGTCCTTTATATGCAGTAATACGCTGTCAACTTGGGTGCTGGCTGGTACAGTAGGCTATAGGAGTGATTGGGTGCTGGCTGGTATCCTACAGTAGTGATTGGGTGCTGGCAGGTAGGCAACAGTGGTGATTGGGTGCTGGTTGGTTTGAGGGTGGACAGGTGGACGTGCGACTGGTCAGCTCCAAATGAGCTAATATTTCCTCAAGCTGGGAATTTATGTTCACATTGAGAGAACATTTCCAATCACAAATCATACAATGAATTCAAAGGAATGTAGACCATATAATTGTTTTCTATGCATATACATGAAATAATACAACAAATGTTAAGGTAGAGTATGAATACCTTTAAAAGATTACATTGATTAAGATTCGTTTAAAAGCTGCCCTTCAGTATTGTGTTGTGGTCATTTGTGGTGCAGTGAAGATACAGCAGCTGTGTCCCCGCTATATTACAGTCAGAGGCATCATGCCCAGAGGGGGCACAGGGGCACGTGCTCCCTCAGATTTGTCCTGTTTAAAAAAGACATGTATTTACCATTTTTTTGTTTGTTTGTTTCTCTGTAATACTAATAGCCACCTAGCAATTTGATGAAGTTGGCTTTAGCTAGCCCAGATAGATCCAATCTCCCAACCTCATAACTAGCTACCAAGAAGCCATTTCAGGCTATCAATCAAGTTAGAGTAGCTAGCTTGTCTAACTAGGTTGGCAGACTTTAGAAAAGAAAGCTAAATGTACTGAATAAGACTCACATTCCTTTCTCCCATCTTTTACCCAGAGATCTTAGCAGAGATGCAGAGAAGCATATTATGTTCCTTAAAAAAGAGAAAAGAATGACCAGTCAGCAGGATACACACAGCTCAAGATGCATGCTTAGATATGCAGATTTTATTTCACCTTTATTTAACTAGGCAAGTCAGTTAAGAACAAATTCTTATTTTACAATGATGGCCTATCCCAGCCAAACCCTCCCCTAACCCCGGACGACGCTGGGCCAATTGTGCGGCGCCCTATGGGACTCCCGATCACGGCCGGTTGTGATACAGCCCGGGATCGAACCAGGGTCTGTAGTGACGCCTCTAGCACTGAGGTGCAGTGCCTTAGACCTCTACACCACTCGGGTGCAGAATTACTAATTCCACTCTAAATCTATATTCTGTGTTTGTGGGTGAACATGCAGGCATGTACGTGTACGTTTATGTATGCCTGAGTGCGTGGGTGCATGTGCGCATTTGTGCATGTGTGTGCGCAGCCTGGTCTCATAGACTAGACGTAACATAGTACATGTCAATCCGGGACACTCAAATTAGTATGATATGTTACGTTAGGTATGTTAACAGATGGCAAAAACGAAAGTAGGATGGTTGGTCGGGGTCGATGGATGGGTGTATAATGTGAACGTCTAGCAACCCAAAGGTTGAGAGTTCAAATCTCATCATTGACAACTTTAGCATTTTATTGCTTACTTACACATGTTTTGCTACTTTGCAACTACTTAGCATGTTAGCCAACCTTTCCCTAAGCTTAACCTTAACCCTTTTAGCTAACCCTTCCCCTAACCCTAACCTTAACCCTTTTAGCTAACCCTAACCCTAACCCTAACTTTAACCCTTTTAGCTAACCCTTCCCCTAACCCTAACCTTAACCCTTTAAGCTAACCCTTCCCATAACCCTAACCTTAACCCTTTAACCTAACTCCTAACCTTAACCCTAACCCCTAGCCTATCTAATGTAAACCACCTAGCTAGAATTCGAAACATACTGTATCATATGTTTTGCAAATTCGTAACATATTTTAAATTGAGCAAATTCGTAACATGTAATACGAATTGTAATTCGTAACATATTATGCGTAATGGGTGATGTACGTCCACAAATTAATACTTACCATACGAAACGTAATATATCATACTAAATGGAGTGTCTTCGATTTACGTACAGAATAATATGAATGCCCTGAGACCAGGTTGCTGTGCATGCCTGTGTGTGTGTGTGTGTGTGTGTGTGTGTGTGTGTGTGTGTGTGTGTGTGTGTGTGTGTGTGTGTGTGTGTGTGTGTGTGTGTGCACGTGTGTGTGTGTGCGCATGTGTGTGTGCGTGTGTGTCCTTTCTTCTTTCAGGCTCTCTATAATGTAAATCAAGAAGATCTGTCTGTAATTACATCCACAGCTCAAACCATCTCTCCATCGCTCCTCTCCACAGCATACATTCAACCCCCTCCCTTTTTCAATCTCCTATCTCTCCGTCTCGCTCTCGCAGCTCTATCATGTGCCATTTTCAAAGGCACTTAAAAGCCTTTTTGTGGGAGAGAGTACAGTAGAGGCAAGGTCTAGTATAACAACCATAGCCATACCCGATGACATGCTACAATCACTCTCATTTTCACAATCTCAGTCTCAGTTATATTATGTGGTTAGGACATGATTAAAGTCCGTTCCTGCTAGAATTGCCCATATGAATTATAATCATTGTAATATTGGTGGATTGAGGTCATAATTATTCCCACAGCAATAACTTTAATTATATTAACATTTCTACAAACAGATCAGGCAATATTGCCACTGCCATGAATAATCAGAATCAAACTTGATAATCAAACTTCAGACCATTCACCAAACTATTACCATAATGCCAAGTCATAATTATAATTGATATCCTAGTAGAGATGATTGCAAAGGTAATTGTTGGGCATGAATAAACTCGTGAGGAAACTGTCTAGGTCGTATCTTTTTTCCTAAGTGCCTGAGCCCGTAATATGATGCATGTTCTCCCATTGAAGCCTTAACTCCCCTACTAAAGAGATGCCCGTGCATGTCTATTAACCAAAACCTTGGTTTAAATACACGAACGGGACGTCTGTATTTCTTTCCAGCTTAACTCTCCTCCAAATCACATTACTCACATGCTCAGCTGGATATTGCATCAGAGGAAGTTGTCGTCGCCATCCTCCTCTGTAGCAGCAACAGGCGGCTGCAGCAGCAATAGGAGTGGAGATGGTATCTATTCATTCACATGCTGATCCCCATTCTCTGTTTGTACCACACACAGAGTGACTTCTCTCAGGGAGCTGAGCAGGCAGGACAGTAGGTGAGTTTGTTTGTTTGTACAATAGGTGTGTACAGGGGTGGGTTCTGTGTGTGCTTTGCGTGTTGAAGTATATCTATGTGCATGTGTTCATGTATGACCAGGCGCAAGGTGGTATAACATCCATCTCCTCTCGGAAATAGCCATATGCTCATTTGAACTGCTTAAAGGGGCAATCAGCGGTTGCTACATCCATTCTTGGACTTATAAGTGAATCATATGTGCCCATTGATTCTTGAAGAACAAAACGTATAAACGCATCACGAGCTTAGTTCAACTGTCGTACCCCATCGGAACTCAAGATATAAGCTTGTTTTACTCCAACGTTTGTACACGAGTAACATGTAAACAAACACTGTATATTCTCAAAACATGGTTAAAACTATCATTTTGATATCATGGATGGTCAGTCCTTGTATACATCGCTCTGCCTATGAATTTGAGAGTGGTTATATTTCTCCAGCCCCATCCCTCAGCTTTTTACCGAAACAGGGGTGGGGAGCTCGCTTTGATATTATTTCTACTGCTGACTGCCACTTTAAGGGGGTTCTAAAGCGGTGACAATTGATTTAGTGTTCAAATAACCGAAGTGATCTACTAACGTGTAAAGGTTTAGTTTTACTCAAGGGGCCGTGGGAAGAAGCCTTAGCTCAAAGACCCGAGGAGTTACGATGTCCCTACAGTTCCAGATATGGGGTTAGATGTGAGCTAGGGGATTGGTTACACCTGTGCATCATTCACTAATATCCTATAGCAGGAACTATATGCTCTCATAAACTGAAAGCAGACCTTTTGATATGCTGTATTTATATTACATCCACTTTCTAAAATGGGGCACGAAATGAGGGCGGCAGCCAAAACTGCCAGATAATCCAATACTCTGCCTAAACAGACACACTGGCTAGTCTTTATCCATTTTAATCGCTCCATTGGAACGTAAAGTGTACTGATGTTTACCATCTGCAGCAGACATACGTGACTTCTGCTCCTCTCATTCACAACATTTACCCTTTCTTTCTTCCTTTGTCTTTCTTTCTTTCTCTCTTTCCTTCTCCTTATCTCAGGAGTGTTGGTTCTGACATCAGTGATCTGCAGCAGCCTCCCTCGTCCTCTCTTCTGGAAGAAATCCTGTGTTAGATGCTGCTCGTCCTGCGTCTCCCATTGCCAACTCTTGTTTCTGGGGAGCGCTACCAACCCCGGTGTGCCCCCTCTGATGCGTTCTTTGTGTGACTCAATGGAAACTAAACATTCTGAAAGATCCTCCCCATCCACAACACCCCTCACCCGTATACCTTTACCGTCCATGTCCCTCACCCCTGACTATTACCCACCTTACCACTGTGACCATCCCCACCCCACCCTATTCCCTTTGCCCACCACTCCAGATCCTCCTACATGATACCACGCATACACAAACATACAGGTCACACATGCGTACACACCAGGACATTGAGAAAGACTTCGCAGAACAATACTTTGAGTCCTCTCCGAGAGGTTTGGCAATGTGAGACTCACTGGTCGTGTGCACTCTGTCAGATAATGTAACACCTGTACTTATACAGTAGATGTACTTTTGTTAGTGTATGCGTTGGTCAGGTTTGTTGATGAAGATGTGTTTGAAGTGAGTTAATTTAACCCCTTGTGTCTTAATGCCTGACGTCCCCGCATCCTCATTGTGACAGAACAGGGGTGACACTTTATTTAGATAGTCCGGATTTTCCATCTGTAGACGCTCTACAGATGGTCATACGATCAGCAAACTATCTGTTGATAAGCAACCGCTTGCTAAGGTTACTGCTAGGGTTAGGTTTAGAATAAGGGTTAGGGTTAGTAGATTAGTAGATAGTTAGTTGAAATGTTACTGACAGTCCATCTGTAGATACTCTACAGACTATCCAAATAAAGTGTTGCCAAACAGGGTTCAGGGTCAGAGTGAAGGTATAGTTATGGATTAACAGCTCCGTCATCCCTCATATTGTCTTTTTACTCCCCCATCACATGACCCAGGCAGTCTCGCACCTGCAATGGGGCTGCAGTACAGACAGGGTACTCTGTATCTCATAAACAGATCCTGTCTGTGGTGTTTCCTGCTGTCTCCGCGCCCAAACCTGGGTCTGCTATATAGAGAAATCAAAGAGAGAAAGGTTACATTAGGAGTTTGCAACGGCCTTTATCTTGTGTTTGACTAGTTGCAATGAAAGGCAATAAAAAAGTATATGTATGTAAGTGATCAGATTAAAGATATAGTATAATGCCCCCACTTCCAGATTCAGTATGTATGCCTACCTCAGAAGTGGATACGAGTAGTCGACAGGTGAAATACCTTGACATCCTGTACATCTGGTCTTCGAGGAATACAATTTCTCCACCCCCTCATCACGCTTTCACTCTATTCCTTCATTCAAGCGACGCCTACGGTCACTCAACAATGTACCCTGCCCTGTCTGTCTGCTTTCGGTGACTTACACAGGTCTTTTAAACCGTGACAGTGTTTGTCCTTTGAAGCCGTCTCAAACGAGACTGCGTGTTGCCTTACTAACATCCAGACACATAGACCCAGACACATATTCATTGGTACTAAAAACACAACCTCACACAAATTAAAATTCACCTGTTACACACATGTATCCAAGAATTAGAGGTTAAAAACACACTGACACACACACAAAGACATATGTTGGCATCAAAGCAGACCGCTTCTTTTATAAACAGTACAACTGAACTGAAATAAATACAATTTTATTTAAATCCAAAAGTCTTGTTTGTAGATGTCTTGTTTTATTCTCTTTCATTATGGGATAATAATTATTCTCAAGCTTGACACAATACAAAATTGGGGCAAACACACCAAAAGAATGCTCATTTAATTATTTACACTTTCTCTCATGCATGATATTCTTGGCTACTCCTTTATTATTCTGTCTCTTCTCTCTTGTTCTCTCTCTCCATCTTTCTCTCTCTCTTTCCCTTTCTATTTCCATACTCACCAGACTATCTGTGCAGTGGAGCCTAATTAATGCCTCTAGAAAGAAATGGGCTGTGAAACTGTATGGTCATTCTGCAATGCTATTGAAGCAGGGCTCTTTATTGACTCTTTGTCTGGTGTACTGATGACCTGCAGTGAGACGAACAGCAGAGCAGCGACAGTAATAGACAGAACGTCGTCACAGACTCCCAACTGCCACCTGGTGTTGATTTGTGAAAAGCAGAGTAGTCCGCTTGGCTCTAGTTGAAAACAACAACAGAGCAATTACTTATTTAAGCCACATGCCCTGCACTTCCATTTGCATCCGAGAGTGATTCCCCAGGGATAGCCGAAGAAGCAAATACACACTCACCACTCAAAGCATGAACACATACCTCGAACGCACGCACGCACGCACGCACGCACGCACGCACACACACACACACACACACACACGAGGCACTCACATTCATACAGTATGTGTAGCACTCACAGCCAGAGATTGTAGAAAATGTTGGCTGCAGTGGGCTAAATCAGGGTCACACAGAGTGTTTCTTGGTGGTCTTAAACAAATCTACTTTGAAACAAAAGTATACACTTCACACACATGGTTCTGGGCTTAAAAAAAGACGACACCTGTACCATGTCAGAAATAGAGTTGAAATGTATAGAATGTTGAGTCCCAATATTACGCTTCATATACACTTTGGTCATTTAGCAGAAGCTCTTATCTAGAGGAACTTATAGTAGTGAATGGATACGTTTTCATGTTTAATGGTCTTCTGTGGGAATGATCAAACCCACAACCCTGGCCTTGCAAGTGCCATGCTCTACCAACTGAGCCACACAGGATATCACAGAAGACAGAAATATAACAAAACCGTTTGACATAGAAAAAAAACAGATTTTTATGAAACTGTTAAACATATTAATAACATTCCACCCATGAGGCAATTTGGTCATTTATGTACTTTGCAGGTTTGTTGCAAAACCCGATCCTGAATCAAGTTGCTATGGAGACATTCCTAGAAATAACATTGATGTTACCCCGTCCTTCTACCTGGTTATCACAATTCGTCTTCGGACATGTTTATGCTTGTTATGCTATGCATATTATTCATTGTTTCAGTGTTTGGGCAAGCTCAGCAGGAAACAAAAAACACCAATTAAACTCTGCAACAAAGGCTGCGTTCACACAGGCAGCCCAATTCTGATCTATTGTCACTAATTGGTCTTCTGACCAATCAGATCAGCGCTGAAAATATCTGATGTGAAAAGATCTGAAGTGACACAGGAGACAGGGCGGTGAGAATGGCGGTGAGAATGTTTTCACACATGTGTACAGTATGCGTGTGACGCAGATTCTCACACACACATTGTTTACCAGAGGGGCTGTTTCTGTTCCCTCAGTGACACTTCTGTGTATTCTTGTCCTGATTTTAGCATGTGTAAGCATTCATCCCTCAGTGGACAATGTAGGATGGTAGTCCCAGGAGCCCTGACCAACTCAGGGCCCTTGATATGGTCTGTAGTTATTCTCCGGTCAGGTCAAGAGGCACTAAGGCAGTGGTGGAGAAAAGTACCCAATTGTCATCCTTTAGTACAAGTATAGATACCTTAATAGAAAGTTACTCAAGTAAAAGTGAAAGTCACCCTGTAAAATACTGCTTTAGTAAAAGTCTAAAAGTATTTGTTTTTAAATATACTTAAGTTTCAAAAGTAACTGTAATTGCTAAAATATACTTAAGTATCAAAAGTAAAAGTATAAATAATTTAAAATGTCTTATATTATATTTTTTGTTTTGAATTGAATTGAATATATTTTTGGCAACAGACATATACAACAAAATGGACAATGTGGCCCCAGAGGATATCACTTGAAGGTATTAATTAAAATGCTTATTTCCAAACTGATAAAAACAATAACACATAATGATTAAAAGACAAGACAAAATTACGAACAACCATAAATACATTCATTTATATTGACATCCTAAAAAGTGGCACTATTCACTGCACTTCTCCCTAACCTTAAAAATCAACCATATTCATTTCACATGAAAACAATCTATTTATTGCACATCATACCGATCCTTCAAATAAATACACCTGACCAGCAGTAGGGGGCGCAAGGGGCAGAGGAGTGGTTTCCCTTAGACAACGTTGTCCGAATTAAAAACTTTGCCTGCTTTTTAAAGCTATTTTCTTTGCTTGATCTCCAAGGGAAGGCTATTCCATAGACAAATGCCTGTATGCAAAAACTCTTTGTTTACTCTTGGGATTTTACAAGACATAACATAACATTGTGACTGTGTTGGATATAGACCATATCCATGTGATTTTTCATGTAACCCGGGGCAAGATCATTTAAGTTGTCAAACATATGATTAAGTTGAAGTTAATCCACTCCACTCTGGACTCCAAAGGCAAAAAGCCCACCACCAGGAACTCCTGTACCCCTATGTGGGTCCTAGGGGGGACATTCAGCATATTCGTGCTAACATTATTTTGCATAACATGCATTCTCTTTTTCAGCTTTTTCGATAGCCCGCTATACCAAGCAGAGCAGGCATAATCAAAACGACACTGAATCAAGGTTGAGACAAGCAGTTGCTTAACTTTAATGTTAAAATATAAATATAAATATCAAAATCGTACACACTCCAACACTCAGACATTATTGACAAAAGATGTGTTTGTGTTTAGTGATTCCGCCAGAACATAGGCAGTAGGGATGACCGTGTGTTCTCTTGATAAGTGAGTGAATTTGACAATTTTCCTGTTCTGCTAAGCATTCAAAATGTAACGAGTACTTTGGGTTGTCAGGGAAAATGTATGGAGTAAAAAGTACAACATTTTCTTTAGGAATGTAGTGAAGTAAAAGTAAAAGTAGTCAAAAATATAAATAGTAAAGTAAAGTACAAATACCCCAAAAAATGACTTAAGTAGTACTTTAAAGTATTACTTAACACCACTGCACTAAGGATAGGTTACCAGGCGGTGCATCTGATGATACTGACACCACCAATCTGAACCTCAGGCATGATGAGAGCACAACAGGAGGTGAGATGACACACCCAGGACCTAATGGACAGCACAGCACTCACCCTCCTATTCATTCTCCCTGTGCCCAGGTCCATCTGCTCCCTACTATCAAATATTCATCAGGGCCAAATAGATACACAGCCATCCTACATCACCAAACAATAACATGAGCCTAATAGGCGATTCCACACCAGCAGGAGCGGAAAATATTTTTGGTACCTCAGAATGTTCTGGCAATTCTCACATATAAATTTCATTGGGAGAAGGATGTTTGAAATCCTTTTTACATTTGTATCACAAACCATTTTTGAGAAAAGCATGATGAAAGTGGCCATTTTAGTCCCATACACGCTTCCAATAAGACCCTTTGATCTGTGAACCGTCCATGAAACAGACCACATCTTGGTGTCATTATACTCCTGCTCTAAAATATAAAGTATGTCTTGATTCTGAAAAACAATTTTTCACATAAATGTATTCAACATAAAAATATGAATATCTCAAAACGACTTTTATTTTGTTCGGAACAATATACATCACATATTATGAGCACCACCAACACAGTGAATGGTAAATATTCTCAAAAACTCGACCCTAGGCAACACAGGGACTAGGGTCTGGTTTCAATGATGGTCTCTTTTGGCATAGAGGAACTACGTCACTGTCTATGTTACTACTTTCCCCTCTTGAATAAAATACAAAATACTGAACAAAAATATAAATGAAACATGTAAAGTGTTGGTCCCATGTTTCATGAGATGAAATAAAATATCCCAGAAATGTTCCATTCGGTACGCACGAAAGCTTATTTCTCTGAAATTTTGGAGACAAATTTGTTTAAATCCCTCTGAATTTGCATTTCTCCTTTGCCAAGATAATCAATCCACCTGACAGGTATGGCATATCAATAAGCTGATTAAACAGCATGATCATTACACAGGTGCACCTTGTGCTGGGGACATTAAATGACACAGCACAATGCCACAGATGTCTCAAGTTTTGAGAGAGCGTGCAATACAAAGGACCTGATCATGGACTACAGGAAAAGGCGGGCCGAACAGGCCCCCATTAACATCAACAGGGCTGTAGCGGAGCGGGTCAAGAAGTTTCAACTTCCTTGGTGTCCACATCACCAACAAACTATCATGGTCCAAACACACCAAGACAGTCGTGAAGAGGGCACGACAAAACCTTTTCCCCCACAGAAGAATGAAAAGTTGTGGCATGGGTCCCCAGATCCTCAAAAATTTCTACAGCTGCAACATCGAGAGCATCCTAACCGGTTGCATCACCGCCTGGTATGGCAACTGCTCGGCATCTGACCGTAAGGCGCTACAGAGGGTAATGCATACGACCCAGTACATTACTGGGGCCAAGCTTCCTGCCATCAAGGACCTATATAATAGGCGGTGTCAGAGGAAAGCCCATAAAATTGTCAGAGACTCCAGTCACCCAAGTGATAGACTGTTTTCTCTGCTACCGCACGGCAAGCGATACCGGAGCGCCAAGTGTAGGAACAAAAGGCTCCTTAACAGTTTCTAACATCAATCCATAAGACTGCTGAACAATTACTCAAATGGCCACCGGACTATTTACATTGACAACCCCCCTCCATTTGTTTTGTACACTGCTGCTACTCGCTGTTTAATATCACTTGACCCCTACTTACATGTAC
The DNA here is from genome assembly GCF_016432855.1 of Salvelinus namaycush. NCBI lineage: Eukaryota > Metazoa > Chordata > Actinopteri > Salmoniformes > Salmonidae > Salvelinus > Salvelinus namaycush. The sequence continues at coordinate 40,317,798 of NC_052310.1, read as the reverse complement.
AAATTACCTCAACTAACCTGTACTACCGCACACTGAATCGGTACTGGTACCCCCTGTATATAGCCTCGTTATTGTTATTATTTTTTACTTTAGTTTATTTGGTAAATATCTTAACTACTCTTGAACTGCACTGTTGGTTAAAGGCTTGTAAGTTAGCATTTCACGGTAAGGTCTACATTTGTTGTATTTGGCGCATCTGACAAATACATTTTGATTTGATTTTGATTTAATTTGACTGCAGGAATGTCAACCACAGTTGTTGCCAGAAAAGGGTATGTTCATTTCTTGTTTCGGATTGAAACGTTGCCAATAAAGCGGTGAATTGGGAGCTTTAACAGTGTGCGGGCCTTCTTGTTCTATACAATGTTCATTTCTCTACCATAAGCCGCCTCCAAAGTCATTTTAGAGAATTTGGCAGTATGTCCAACCGGCCTCACAACCGCAGACCACGTGTAGCCATGTCCGCACAGGACCTCCAAATCCGGTTTCTTCACATGCAGGATTGTCTGAGACCACCACCCAAAAAGCTGATGAAACTGTAGATTTGCACAACCGAAGGATTTCTGCAGAAACTGTCTCAGGGAAGCTCATCTGCGTGTTCGTCGTCCTCACCAGGGTCTTGACCTGACTGCAGTTCGGCTTCATAACCAACTTCAGTGGGCAAATTCTCACCTTCAATGGTCACTGGAACGTTGGAGAAGTATGATCTTCTCACATGAATCCCGGTTTCAACAGTACCGGGCAGATGGCAGAAAGCGTGTATGGCTTCATTTGGGCGAGAGGTTTGCTGATGTCAACGTTGTGAGCAGAGTACCCCATGGTGGCGCTGGGGTTATGGTATGGCCAGGCCTAAGCTACGGACAACAAACACAATTGCATTTTATTGATGGCAATTTGAATGCACAGAGATACCGTGACGAGACCCTGAGGCCCATTGTCGTGCCATTAATCCGCCCGATAACGCACTGTCCCATATTGCAATGATCTGTACAGAATTCCTGGATGCTGAAAATGGCTCAGTTCTTCCATGGCCTACTCACCAGACTAGTCACCCATTGAGCATGTTTGGGATGCTCTGGATCGATGTGTATGACAGTGTGTTCCAGTTCCCGCCAACATCCAGCAACTTTGCGCATCCTTTGAACGGGACAACAGGCCACAATCAACAGCCTGATCAACTCTATGCGAAGGAGATGGTGGTCACACCAGATACTGACCGGTTTTCTGATTCACGCCCCTAGCTTTTTTTATTAAGGAATCTGTGACCTACAGATGCATATCTGTATTCTCAGTCGTGAAATCCACAGATTAGCGCCTAATGAATTTATTTCAATTGAATGTTGCATTTATATTTTTGTTCAGTGTAGTAGCTAGCAAGATGCAGATCGTGGAGGTTATTTTTAAGGAGTGCATTTTGCAAATGGCTAGTTTGCATCATCTTCCTTAACTAAAACCACTGCAAAGGTTTTGCCTGCAAACTTTTGTTTTGAATCGCAATGTTCTGGCTTGTCTGCCTCGTGATTTGGCAGACATACCTCGTGATGATTCATTTTCCCTTATCGACGTAGGCAGTGACATAGTTCCTCTATGCCAAGAGGGTCTATCATTGAAACCCAACTTTAGTCACTGTGTTGTCTAGGGTCTGGCTTTTGAGACTTATGTTGCATTCATGTGCTAGTCGGAACTAGGAAATATCTAAAATAAAATCAAAAAGGGTAGTTTAGAGATATTCATATTCGTATTTGTAATGTTGAATAAATGAATGTGGAAATTGTGTTTCATTATCTAGACATACTCCGTATTTACAATTTACTATCATATGTGAAAATTGCCAGAACAATCTGAGATACCCAAAATATGTTCTGCTCCCGCTGGCGTCAAATTCCCTTCCAGTCTAATTATCTTATATTATGTGTACAGTGTAGGTCTACATCTACTCAAAAAGAAGGCACTCTTATACAATTATAGATAAAGTTAGGATAAACATGTCTGAGATAAAAACCAAAAAGGAAATTGTGAATGCATGATCCAACCTCAGATCCCATGCAAACTCAGATATTAGTACATTGCAAATTGATGAGTCATATACGGCACAGCCACAGAAATAGAATCCACAACAATGCATCATCAAATATTGATGAGAGGTAAGTAGTCTTATGGCCGATTGATTTCTTACTTTGTTACATTGTTCATTGCGAGCATAGGTCTCTTGGATGCAGTATTTTGCTGTTACCCATGAACTAGCGGAATGTTGAACCAATCACATGAATGATGGCAGATGGACAGTTTCTTGTTTTTCCCACCGCTCTTCATGGTGCACTTTGAAGACAGACTCAAAATGAAGCTCTGCTCCAATGGGCAGACTTGCATTTTGTCCAGTAGCCATTTAGGCCCCTTTCATCTCTTGTTCTGTGACAGAGAGTATCATTATGGTCATTTCAAGCATTCCTACTGAGGGTGGAGACAGGGCAGCGTGCCAACCTTTCCATTCCCACTTTCCAAGAGCCAGCCTCCCCAACACACACATTCACAGGCTACTCACTCCTCTACTGTGTTGTAGCTACCGAGCCCCACAAAGAAGCTTTTATTCGGGGGAAAGGCAAGCAGTCATGGAATTCACTCTCAAAAGCAAGCCAGCCCCCCTCCCTTCCCCTTCCTACCGTCCTGAGTTACACCCTCTTGCCATATCCTGAACTCTCTGGCCAATCGGTAGAGCTATGAGAGGCGTAGGCTTAGGGACTGAGAGTGCCAACCTCTATAAGACTCCATGCCCTCCTCCGCCCCCACATACTACTCCGACATACGCTCTCAGACTCATACGCACTGCTCTAGAGACGCTGACTACTCTTCAGAGACATGTCTTTCCTCTCAGGCATTTTGGGTGACTCGGCTGACAAATATGTGGACCAGGCAGTGGATACGGCAGGTGAGCATTGAGGGGGAGATGGGGGAAAGGGGGGGGAGATGGGGTTGAGTGAGGAGAAGGGGGTGACGCACAGCTGGAACTGGTTTGTTTTAGGCTTGTTCTGCGTGATTCATTTCTGTGGAGCGTTCCACTGTCCTACTTTGCATAGGCTGGAGTGAGGCTGGTAGCAGCTGGAAATGATTAAACATAGATTCATTTCACTTTCCTCTAAATATACACTTTTACACATAAACACACACAAACTGACGTTTACTTTTAAAACTCGGCGTCCTTTGGTATAAGTTGGGCCTCTGTCATACAAAACTTGCCGTTTAAGGGTGGTTGCTAGGCTTGGACAGACCTGACTTGTTTTTGTATTTTTTTCCAGCACAGTGACATTCCTCTCTCAGCTGCAGTAAATAATGATCCGGCCTTGTCTTTTGAAACCATCTCTCCTCTAAACTCTTTGTAAGCATGTCAGCACGCTTTGAATCGATCTGATCCTCTGTTTTCACAGTTTCTCATTTACTCTAATTAGATGTTACAGAGAAAGTGAGATAAATCCTTTTGGATTTGACTGGTAACTGGAACCTAGGCAATTAGCATCAACTTGTGATGATTAACCATGTAATTTAAGGACAGCTCCTGACAGGAAGCATACAAATGCAATACATGGCATTTGTCTTTTAGAAATGTATTGGAAGCTAGGCCACAATTATGTTCAATTATGTTGAAACTAGCTGCATTACAGTGTAATTACCTAGATGTCAACAACATGTAGGCCTAAGAAATGTTTGCTTGTAATGTTGTCTGACAATGCTGCCAGTTCACTATGTAAAGCGACACCCATAGAAGGTAATCGTGAATTTGGCATCTGCGACCAAATAAATAAAACCACAGATGTATTTTACATCGTAGACTGTTGCTGTCTCTGAAATATCTTCAAATACGATTTCACACAGTTTATTAAACTTCAAAATACAGTAGAGGGGTGTCATTACAATAATAATAATAATAATCACCTTTTAGTTTCATGCATCATATGTTTCTGGTCAGATTTCTAAACAGTTTACTTGGTGATGTTTCGCAGCTAAAGTGGCCAAAGATAAGGTGAAGAGCATGCTTGGAGGGGATGATTCAAAGAAGGAGGAGTCCAGCGGGGGCAGCAGTGGGGGTATTGGAGGATTGTTTGGAGGATCAAAGGATGACGACAAGGGCAAAGAGGGAGGCGGCTTCGGAAGTCTCTTCTCTGGCAAGGATGAGAAAGAAGAGTCAAGTACTGGAGCAGGTGGGGCCGGAGGAGGTAACAGAGGTAAATCAACTTACATTTGGCAATAAATAAATACCCTACATTACATAGTACAATAAAGTACAAATCACATAGTACCATGAAGTACAAACCTCATGCGTCCTATTCAGGTGTGCCTTAGTATGTTGTATTTCCTGTATATTCTCCACATGAAGCAAGGGGAACTGCACCTTACTTGCTTAAGGCTACTTAAAGTCCATTTAGAAAAACTCCTATCTTAAGGCCACGAAAAGTCCATCTAGAAAAAAGCTGTATCCCTTCTAGACAAAACCCTGTCAAAAGTCTTCTCTGACCTGGCACCCAAATCGTTGAAAAAGCTTCTCCCCCTAATGTCAGGACCAACTATGTATGTAAACTCTGGATTGCTGATGTTACAGTATGTATTGACCAATGAGAGGCTTTGAAGCCACAAGCCGCCATATTGGTTACCCTCATTAGGAGCAGTCCTCCCTCCATAGGAATGAATGGAATTCTACAGTATTTTTTTTAAAGGACAAAATGACATGTATTTAAGTATGTATTTGTTGTAGTGGGGACAATAACATTAGTACTCTCTAAAATTGAATGTTTTTAGATATTATGTTTATGTTTAGTTCACATAATATAATTTAAGAGTATGCATTAATTAAGGTGTCTTTTCAAAAAAGCTCCATAGTATAGCATTTTTTACAACGGAGGAGTACAAAATGGCTGCGAGAAAGCTTCCAAACAGCACCCCCTGCTTGTCATCTAGGTTTAACACACATCATTGGTCAGGAAGGACAGCCAAAAACGTCTGAAAACCAACGTCTCCAACCTTTTTTGTGCACTTTTATGTGCACTGTCAAACACAGGCTTTTATCCGCAACAGGTCAATTTGATGGAAATACATTTCTGGAAGGGAAAATGTGCATAGGCCTATTGTTTTAATGCAGATTTTTAGAATGTTCAGCATGAAAATCTGTTGCCAGTTGGATGGAAACCTAGTTTGAGACAGTGATATATGATTGTGTCACCTAGCTAAATCGCTCTGCATAAGATATTCTACTAAATGACTCAAATGTAAATATATTGTCTGATGTAAGCTTTGCAGCTGTTTTTGCTGCTGCTGTTTAGACAATAATTAATGTTGAGCTCCATCTCTAGCCTTACAACCTATGGTCATTTTTATCTATAAATTCTACAAATCTGCTAAACTCTGCTTATCCTTCAGACCTGACAGACACACTGGGAGACATTGCAGGAGAGATGTCTGGCGAGAGTGATGACAAATCTAAGGACAACAGCGCCGCAGACCAAGTTCTGTCATTTGGGAAAAGTCTCTTCGGCTGAGTCAGACTTTGAAGCGGTTTCTCTTCCTCTCACTGTCAGTCAATCTGAAAGACCTCTGGTTATAGCCTATGTAGAATATATTATTTTATCGTCAATCTATTACTGTCACTACATTACATTGTGTAATGTTAATGTTATGTATTATATTTGAAAAATAAATAAAAATGTATATTCCAAAAGTCTGTTGAGTAGGCTAATGTTGGATGAAATAGGTACAGTGGGGATTATGCAACCAATACCTAGCTATTGATATACAAAATAAACAGAATTTACCCCAAAGGAAAAATCTTTACATACTCCATGGGGAATCATGGTTTCTGGTTTGAATAAATTAATAAATTAAATAAAAACAATTGAGCATGTTATAGTTTAATTCTGTATCAATGAAAAGGCAGTACAAATTCTCTTACATAGAATCCCAAAGCAGTCAATCAAGGCCGTTCTCACATATTCCCTCCCATCTCCCCTTCCAGTAGTCTTTAGCACAGAAACCATTCTAATATGGGTCAAAGTCTGAGGCAAGACAAAGCGTTCAGGTTTAGAACAAAGGCAAAGGCATCGAAAAGGTGAACAGAACAATCTTCTGGAATTCAGCGTTTTAGTGTCGTGCCAACCTACTTACAAACATATAATAAGTCTGCTTTGTAATAAATGTATTTTATGATATCATCTTGAATAGTGTAGAAGCACACGTTGTGCACTGCTTGATAAGTGCGCCGAAGTCTTATTGGGAGACTTTAAATAGAAAGAACATTCTGGTGTAGGTAAGAAAACTTTCTCCATTTAGGTAAACATTTGCTCCATTTCACCACAGGAGAAACCGGTGCAATTAAGGCTTTAAGTGTGTATCTGATATGCTCTACATTCTATTATATTGACTAACTTACTCAAATCTGTCTGTAGATCCATAACAGATACTGAAAAAGCACAACACTGATTCATAAGAGCAGTATCCCGTGAAAGCTGTAGACCACAATATTTGGTGTTTACTGGCATAAGAATATAGTAAAAGGAATAAATGGGTTGGAGTCCATAGAATGACTGAGAAAATAAATGAGGTTTCTACAGTAAGGGACAAAAATGACCATAGACACAGTAGCGTCATAGAACAGCCCTACTGTATTTAAGGCAAGCTAGAACATGGGTTCTCTTGAAGACATGAGAACGCAAAAGAATGTGCGTTTTGCTTTGCTGGTTATACATATACAACGAGTAAAGCAAATGGTCATGTGTAAAATGTAAACACTTGATATGTTGTGTGATTGTTGTATGGAGACGGGGGGGCCTGGGTCTGCTCGGGTGGACGGACAGACAGACGGAGGCGGGCGGGGTGGTGAGGTGCCGCCTATGTGAAGGTAACACCAGCCTCGTTGTACACCTTGAAGACCTTCTCGATGGCGTCGACGTACGCTGCCGTCCTCAGGTCAAGGCCCAGGTTGTACTTGTTAGCGGTGCGCATGATTTGCTAAAGGGGGAGAGAAAACAAAGAATATAAACTCAACCAAGATATTCATCTCTCTGTCCCTTCAAGTAATCATTATTGTCCCCTCCTCCATTTCTTACCTACAGCAATACACCACTATTGTTCCATTATCAATGCAGTGATCCATTTCCACAGGATAATAAAGCATCTCTATGTGTACTTTTAAAGAAATAACCCCCAGGGAGCAATAACCAAGTAACAAAGCAGCAGACTCTCATGCAGTATGTCTACACAGAGTATTACATTTCCTGGGAGGTGGTACAGGCAACCCCATATGATGCAGGGGGATGTCATTCCACAAAGGCTGGATCCTCAGTCAGACGTGACATTAAAGTCATCAGTGTTTGTGGGATAGATAGTGTGTTAATGGTAAAGGGGGGCAGGGTAACGGTCTGAATCTTCATCTTATCTCTGCTCTCTCTGGCATCAGTGCTGGGCCTTAGCAATGATGAGAGACTAACAAAGCCCTGGCTGCTCCAGTTACCACTGCTTGCACGCACAGCAAACCGGTGAGAGAGGATGTGGGTGTGGATGTGGGGTGTGTGTGTGTGTGTGTGTGTGTGTGTGTGTGTGTGTGTGTGTGTGTGTGTGTGTGTGTGTGTGTGTGTGTGTGTGTGTGTGTGTACCATGTTCGAGAGTGATTTATTTTATGAGCTTGAATGGGGGGAAAAAAGTAAATGGTGGCAAGATAGCAGTGAAAAGGCAATATGAGCTTAATGCTGTTTGGGTAATGAGATGTGTAAAACAGAAATGGAGCTTGTCACTGGACCGTTGAAGCATGACTTCAACTTTCAAGACTTCATTTCCCCAAACAGGAGTAACAGGATGCCTCAGGACCTTGTGTTGGATTAACACAGCATTTCCTTTGAATAAAACCCCTGTCCCTGGACCTGTGAGGAACCATTTAGTCCAGATAATCATGTTTAAGCAATCAGCCTCTTACCCTGGCAGACCTCTCCATGGTGTAGGCCAGTCCTGAGTGCACAATGTCCTTCTCTGAAGCTCCCTGGAACCAAACAGAGAAAAATACATTGCAAATAAGGCTCAGAGCTCACATTTAGCCCACTAAACTAAACCCTTACTCATCTCTGGAGAAATGCAGCTTAAAACTTCTTATGGCTGCAATCCCGTTAACGGGATGATATGACAACAGCCAGTGAAAGTGCAGGGCGCCAAATTCAAACAACAGAAATCTTATAATTAAAATTCCTCAAACATACAGGTGTCTCATACCATTTTAAAGGTAATCTTGTTGTTAATCCCACCAACTGTCCGATTTCAAATAGGCTTTACAGCGAAAGCACCACAAACGATTATGTTAGGTCACCTCAAAATCACAGAAAAACAGTCATTTTTCCAGCCAAAGACAGGAGTCACAAAAAGTAGAAAGAGATAAAATTAATCACTAACCTTTGATGATCTTCATCAGATGACACTCATAGGACTTCATGTTACACAATATATTAATGTTTTGTTCGATAAAGCTCATATTTATATCCAAAAACCTCAGTTTACATTGGTGCCATGTTCAGAAATGCCTCAAATTGCCGGAGAAATTGCAGAGAGACACGTCAAATAACATAAATACTCATCATAAACTTTGATGAAAGATACATGTTTTACATAGAATTAAAGATACACTTGTTCTTAATGCAGCCGCTGTGTCAGATTTCAAAAAGCTTTACGGCAAAAGCACAATATTCAATAATCTGAGAACAGCGTTCAGCCACAAAAGGAAGCCATACAGTTACCCGCCAAATTGTGCAGTCAACAAAACTCATAAAAACCATTATAAATCTTTTCTTACCTTTGCTGATCTTCTTCGGAATGCACTCCCAGGACTCCCACTTCCACAAGAAATGTTCGTTTTGTTCGGTAATGTCCATAATTTATGTCCAAATAGCTATTTCTGTTAGCGTGTTTGGTAAACAAATCCAAAGTCAGAAAGCGCGTTCACTAAAAGCTGACGAAATGTCAAAAAGTTCCGTAACAGTCAGTAGAAACATGTCAAACGATGTATTGAATCAATCTTTAGAATGTTTTTAACATAAATCTTCAGTAACGTTCCAACCAGAGAATTACATTGACTTCAGATGTGCGATGGAACAGAGCTCCCTCTCATGTGAACGCGCATGGTCAGAGCATGGCCAGGTCATGGTAGACCTGACTATTTCCTGTCTCCTTCGGCCCCACAGTAGAGGCATCAGGCAAGGTTCTACAGACTGTTGACATCTAGTGGAAGCCATAGGAAGTGCAAACTCATCCATATCCCACTGTGTTCTGTAGGGACTGTGTTGAAAATCGACCAACCTCAGAATTCCCACTTCCTGTTTGGTTTGGATTTTTTCTAGGTTTTTCTCAGGAACTCATATGAGTTCTGAAATACTCACAGACATCATTCAAACAGTTTTAGAAACGTCAGAGTGTTTTCTATCCAATACGAATAATAATATGCATATTTTAGCAACTGGGACTGAGGAGCAGGCAGTTTACTATGGGCACCTCTGTGCACCTTTAATCCAAGCTACTCAATACTGCCCCTGCAGCCATAAGAAGTTAACTGTGATATACAGAGTTCCAAACTGCATCTGGAAGCAACGTCAGCACAACAGCTGTTTGTCGGGAGATTCATGAAATGGGTTTCCATGGCCGAGCAGCCGCACACAAGCCAAAGGTCACCATGCGCAATGCCAAGCGTCGGCTGGAGTGATGTAAAGCTCACCGCCATGATTCTGGAATGAGATGTTTGACCAGCAGGTGTCCATATACCTTTGGTCATGTAGTGCTACATTTTGGCCATGTAGAGTGTTGCAACCAAGGACAGACGATTTTTACGCGCTACGCACTTCAGCAGCCCCGTTCTGTGAGCTTGTCTAGCTTTCCACTTTGTGGTTGAGCCGGTTGCTCCTGGACGTTTCCACTTCACAATAACAGCACTTACAGTTGACCGGGGCAGCTCTAGCAGGGCAGAATTTTGACAAACTGACTTGTTGGAAAGGTGCCACGTTGAAAGTCACAGAGCTCTTCAGGAAGGCCATTCTACAGCCAATGTTTGTCTATGGAGATTGCATGGCTGTGTGCTCAACTTTATACACCTGCCATCAACGAGTGTGACAAATAGCCGAATCCACTAATTTGAACGGGTGTCCACATACTTTTGTATATATAGTGTATATTATATCTTAATCAAATATTAGGGGTATTGTTTGACTGAAGGGAGACTAATCCAGGATCATAGAAAGGCCGGTGTGGGGAGGGTTGTACTCACAGCGATCCTGGCCTGGAACTCAGAGGTAGGGACCACAGGGATGGCTCCTCCATGCTTCCCAAACTTCCTCTCCAGACTCTCCTGGACGGACACTGAGGGAGACCACAGACAGTTCATATGTATATGACTAGATGATGTATATTATGTTGTAGTGAATATGGATATGAATCTGACTAAATCCTCATTGAACCATCACGAAGGATACAGCTCATAAATCTTCACTTTTAGGTCATTTTAAAGTTAGTTCACCTGCATTAATGATCTGGTATAAATGTTCTCTTTCTACAAAAACGTTATGGGTTTGGCAATTCACAGCCGTATCTATTCTGAGCTCTTTTCCATGTCTCCATCACTGCCCAGTCTTGCCACTCTCGTGGGACTGGGGAATGGCTTCAGCTTCTGAATTATTCAGAAACCATCCCACTCGGCGACCAGCCTAACCCCAGCTCAATCCCCCGCTGCAATGTACTGAAAACTGAATCTACATACATGTTCTGAGGGGCTTTAGTGTGAAATTGCATGTGCACAAAATCAGACTGCCTCATTGACTGATGCTGCTGATAGACCGGAAAGAGAGAAAGAGGGTGAGTGAGTGTTAGACATGGCCTGCAGACAGTCAGCATCCACCTCTTCCTGGAAACCCTACATAAAGTAACTGCCAATAATGTTCTCGCTCACCAGGGACGGAGGAGGGGCTGTACTGTGCGTGCTGTGCATGTGTGTGTGTGTGTGTCTGCGTGCCTACTCTGCAGTCCAATACATTTTTTATGTGCAACATGAGCCACAGCTGTAAAAAAACAACATTGTGTTTAATCAGCCTCGGGTTTGACATTTCTAATAGTTCTCATTCCCATTCTAACAAATCTCCCCGTTCACACGGGGAAGTAATTAAAGATTTACACTTTAGTATAATACAAGATCAACAACATCCCTCTTTGTGACATAACAGAGAGCAGGCTGAACTTAGTAGGAGTGAGTGCTTCCCTACAGGTAGAGAAATGTCAGACTTACTGAGCAGGTGGTAGTTGGAGTCCCTCTCGTACTTGAAGGTCAGTCTACCGTAGCTGACATGGTTCAGGTTCTTCAGCCACTCAAAGTAGGAGACAGTCACTCCACCAGTATTCAGGTACATGTCCTGAATAAACAAGAGAGGGTGAACGTTTACAGACACCAACATTACAGCTATGATGTAACATACACTCGTGGCCAAAAGTTTTGAGAATGACACAAATATTAATTTCCACAAAGTTTGCTGCTTCAGTGTCTTTAGATATTTTTGTCAGATGTTACTATGGAATACTGAAGTATAATTACAAGCATTTCATAAGTGTCAAAGGCTTTTATTGACAATTACATGAAGTTGATGCAAAGAGTCAATATTTTGAAGTGTTGACCCTTCTTTCTTTGGCATGCTGTCCATTAACTTCTGGGCCACATCCTGACTGATGGCAGCCCATTCTTGCATAATCAATGCTTGGAGTTTGTCAGAATTTGTGAGTTTTTGTTTGTCCACCCGCCTCTTGAGGATTGACCACAAGTTCTCAATGGGATTAAGGTTTGGGGAGTTTCCTGGCCATGGACCCAAAATATCGATGTTTTGTTCAGCGGGCCACTTAGTTATCACTTTTGCCTTATGGCAAGGTGCTCCTTCATGCTGGAAAAGGCATTGTTCGTCACCAAACTGTTCCTGTATGGTTGGGAGAAGTTGCTCTCGGAGGATGTGTTGGTACCATTCTTTATTCATGGTTGTGTTCTTAGGCAAAATTGTGAGTGAGCCCACTCCCTTGGCTGAGAAGCAACCCCACACATGAATGGTCTCAGGATGCTTTACTGTTGGCATGACACAGGACTGATGGTAGCGCTCACCTTGTCTTCGCCGGACAAGCTTTTTTCCGGATGCCCCAAACAATCGGAAAGGGGATTCGTCAGAGAAAATGACTTTACCCCAGTCCTCAGAAGTCCAATCCCTGTACCTTTTGCAGAATATCAGTCTGTCCCTGCTGTTTTCCCTGGAGAGAAGTGGCTTCTTCGCCGCCCTTCTTGATACCAGGCCATCCTCCAAAAGTCTTCGCCTCACTGTGCGTGCAGATGCACTCACACCTGCCTGCTGCCATTCCTGAGCAAGCTCTGTACTGGTGGTGCCCCGATCCCGCAGCTGAATCAACTTTAGGATACGGTCCTGGCGCTTGCTGGACTTTCTTTGGCGCCCTGAAGCCTTCTTCACAACAATTGAACCGCTCTCCTTGAAGTTCTCAATGATCCGATAAATGGTTGGTGTAGGTGCAATCTTACTGGCAGCAATATCCTTGCCTGTGAAGCCCTTTTTATGCAAAGCAATGATGGGATTCAGTTCATTTGCATGGCAAAGAGGGACTTTGCAATTAATTGCAATTCATCTGATCACTCTTCATAACATTCTGGAGTATATGCACATTTCCATCATACAAACTGAGGCAGCAGACTTTGTGAAAATTTATATTTGTGTCATTCTCAAAACTTTTGGCCACGACTGTACAGGCAATCAAGAGCTGTGAAGTCAAAGAGTAAGTTACACAGAGACAGATTGTCACGACTTCCACCGAAATTGGTCCCTCTCCTTGTTCGGGCAGCGTTTGGCGGTCGACGTCACTGGCTTTCTAGCCACCGCCGATCCACTTTTAATTTTCCATTTGTTCTGTCTCTGTCTTATCACACCTGGCTTCGCTCAACCAATTACTTGTTTATTATTTAACCCTCTGTTCACCATGTTGTTTTCGTGAGTGATTGTTTATTGTAATTCGGTCCGTGTTTGTGGGATATCATTGTTGCCTTGTATATTTGTATTGTTTTGAGTAAAGTACTTTATTACTCATATCTGCTGCCCTGCGCCTGACTCCCTACACCAGCTACACAGATGAAGCAACTATCTGCAATAAATTGATTTCTAAACAAAATGTATGATAATTGTTGTTGTATGCATTGTCTTAAAATATCCCTGGACTATGATTCATCTCCATTCAAAAAAGTAGAGTCGAACTCTGGAACCCAGAGGTATGCAATCCAACTCATCAATGTTCCTGAAATCCCAGTCTTCATTGTAGATTTAACAAGTCAGAATCTGGCCTACTTCCAGGCTATTTTTCTGTTGTTGATCTTGGTCTGTGAAACCGACTCTAAAAATATCTACGTCTCCAGGACCAACAGAATCTAATGGAACCCGCTACAGGTGTAGGGCATTTCTTACCTACAGCAATATACCACTATTGTTCCATTATCAATGCAGTGATCCATTTCCACAGGATAATAAAGCATCTCTATGTGTACCTTTAAAGAAATAACCCCCAGGGAGCAATAAGCAAGTAACAAACCAGCAGACATTTCCTGGGAGGGGGTACAGGCAACCCCATATGATGCAGGGGGATGTCATTCCACAAAGGCTGGATCCTCAGTCAGACGTGACATTAAAGTCATCAGTGTCTGTGGGATAGATAGTGTGTTAATGGTAAAGGGGAGCAGGGTAACGGTCTGAATCTTCATCCTATCTCTCCTCTCTCTGGCATCAGTGCTGGGCCTTAGCAATGATGAGAGACTAACAAAGCCCTGGCTGCTCCAGTTATCACTGCTCGCACGCAGAGCAAACCAGTGAGAGAGGATGTGGGTGGGTGGGTGGGTGGGTGTGTGTGTGTGTGTGTGTGTGTGTGTGTGTGTGTGTGTGTGTGTGTGTGTGTACTATGTTCGAGAGTGATTTATTTTATGAGCTTGAATGGGGGGAAAAAATAAATGGTGGCAAGATAGCAGTGAAAAGGCAATATGAGCTTAGTGTTGTTTGGGTAATGAGATGTGTAAAACAGAAATGGAGCTTGTCACTGGACCGTTGAAGCATGACTTCAACTTTCAAGACTTCATTCTCCCGAACAGGAGTAACGGGATGCCTCAGGACCTTGTGTTGGATTAACACAGCATTTCCTTTGAATAGAACCCCTGTCCCTGGACCTGTGAGGAACCGTTTAGCCCAGATAATCACGTTTAAGCAATCAGCCTCTTACCCTGGCAGACCTCTCCATGGTGTAGGCCAGTCCTGAGTGCACAATGTCCTTCTCTGAAGCTCCCTGGAACCAAACAGAGAAAAATACATTGCAAATAAGGCTCAGAGCTCACATTTAGCCCACTAAACTAAACCCTTACTCATCTCCGGAGAAATGCAGCTTAACTGTGATATACAGAGTTCCAAACTGCATCTGGAAGCAACGTCAGCACAATAGCTGTTTGTCAGGAGATTCATGAAATGGGTTTCCATGGCCGAGCAGCCGCACACAAGCCAAAGGTCACCATGCGCAATGCCAAGCGTTGGCTGGAGTGATGTAAAGCTCACTGTCATTGGACTCCGGAGCAGTGGAAACTCGTTCTCTGGAGTGATGAATCACGCTTCACCATCTGGCAATCTGACGAACTAATCTGGGTTTGGCAGATGCCAGGAGAACTCTACCTGCCCGAATGCATAGTGCCAACTGTAAAGTTTGGTGGAGGAGGAATAATATTCTGGGGCTGTTTTTCATGGTTCAGGCTAAGCCCCTTAGTTCCAGTGAAGGGATATAGTAACACTACTGTATACAACAACATTCTAGACGATTCCGTGCTTCCAACTTTATGGCAACAATTTGGGGAAGGCCCTTTCCTGTTCCAGCATGACAAGTTCTGTCATTTGGGAAAAGTCTCTTCGGCTGAGTCAGACTTTGAAGCGGTTTCTCTTCCTCTCACTGTCAGTCAATCTGAAAGACCTCTGGTTATAGCTTATGTAGAATATATTATTTTACCGTCAATCTATTACGGTCACTACATTACATTGTGTAATGTTAATGTTATGTATTATATTTGAAAAATAAATAAAAATGTTTATTCCAAAAGTGTTGAGTAGGCTAATGTTGGATGAAAGAGGTACAGTGGGGATTATGCAACCAATACCTAGCTATTGATATACAAAGTAAGCAGAATTTACCTCAATGGAAAAATCTTTACATACTCCATGGGGAATCATGGTTTCTGGTTTGAATCAATGAATACATTCAATAAAACAATTGAGCATTTTAAAGTTTAATTCTGTATCAACGAAAAGGCAGTACAAATTCTCTTACATAGAATCCCAAAGCAGTCAATCAAGGCCGTTCTCACATATTCCCTCCCATCTCCCCTTCCAGTAGCCTTCAGCACAGAAACCATTCCGATATGGCTCAAAGTCTGAGGCAAGACAAAGCGTTCAGGTTTAGAACAAAGGCAAAGGCATCGAAAAGGTGAACAGAACAATCTTCTGGAATTCAGCGTTTTAGTGTCGTGCCAACCTACTTACAAACATATAATAAGTCTGCTTTGTAATAAATGTATTTTATGATATCATCTTGAATAGTGTAGAAGCACACGTTGTGCACTGCTTGATAAGTGCGCCGAAGTCTTATTGGGAGACTTTAAAGAGAAAGAACATGCTGGTGTAGGTAAGAAAACTTTCTCCATTTAGGTAAACATTTGCTCCATTTCACCACAGGAGAAACCGGTGCAATTAAGGCTTTAAGTGTGTATCTGATATGCTCTACATTCTATTATATTGACTAACTTACTCAAATCTGTCTGTAGATCCATAACAGATACTGAAAAAGCACAACACTGATTCATAAGAGCAGTATCCCGTGAAAGCTGTAGACCACAATATTTGGTGTTTACTGGCATAAGAATATAGTAAAAGGAATAAATGGGTTGGAGTCCATAGAATGACTGAGAAAATAAATGAGGTTTCTACAGTAAGGGACAAAAATGACCATAGACACAGTAGCGTCATAGAACAGCCCTACTGTATTTAAGGCAAGCTAGAACATGGGTTCTCTTGAAGACATGAGAACGCAAAAGAATGTGCGTTTTGCTTTGCTGGTTATACATATACAACGAGTAAAGCAAATGGTCATGTGTAAAATGTAAACACTTGATATGTTGTGTGATTGTTGTATGGAGACGGGGGGGCCTGGGTCTGCTCGGGTGGACGGACAGACAGACGGAGGCGGGCGGGGTGGTGAGGTGCCGCCTATGTGAAGGTAACACCAGCCTCGTTGTACACCTTGAAGACCTTCTCGATGGCGTCGACGTACGCTGCCGTCCTCAGGTCAAGGCCCAGGTTGTACTTGTTAGCGGTGCGCATGATTTGCTAAAGGGGGAGAGAAAACAAAGAATATAAACTCAACCAAGATATTCATCTCTCTGTCCCTTCAAGTAATCATTATTGTCCCCTCCTCCATTTCTTACCTACAGCAATACACCACTATTGTTCCATTATCAATGCAGTGATCCATTTCCACAGGATAATAAAGCATCTCTATGTGTACTTTTAAAGAAATAACCCCCAGGGAGCAATAACCAAGTAACAAAGCAGCAGACTCTCATGCAGTATGTCTACACAGAGTATTACATTTCCTGGGAGGTGGTACAGGCAACCCCATATGATGCAGGGGGATGTCATTCCACAAAGGCTGGATCCTCAGTCAGACGTGACATTAAAGTCATCAGTGTTTGTGGGATAGATAGTGTGTTAATGGTAAAGGGGGGCAGGGTAACGGTCTGAATCTTCATCTTATCTCTGCTCTCTCTGGCATCAGTGCTGGGCCTTAGCAATGATGAGAGACTAACAAAGCCCTGGCTGCTCCAGTTACCACTGCTTGCACGCACAGCAAACCGGTGAGAGAGGATGTGGGTGTGGATGTGGGGTGTGTGTGTGTGTGTGTGTGTGTGTGTGTGTGTGTGTGTGTGTGTGTGTGTGTGTGTGTGTGTGTGTGTGTGTACCATGTTCGAGAGTGATTTATTTTATGAGCTTGAATGGGGGGAAAAAAGTAAATGGTGGCAAGATAGCAGTGAAAAGGCAATATGAGCTTAATGCTGTTTGGGTAATGAGATGTGTAAAACAGAAATGGAGCTTGTCACTGGACCGTTGAAGCATGACTTCAACTTTCAAGACTTCATTTCCCCAAACAGGAGTAACAGGATGCCTCAGGACCTTGTGTTGGATTAACACAGCATTTCCTTTGAATAAAACCCCTGTCCCTGGACCTGTGAGGAACCATTTAGTCCAGATAATCATGTTTAAGCAATCAGCCTCTTACCCTGGCAGACCTCTCCATGGTGTAGGCCAGTCCTGAGTGCACAATGTCCTTCTCTGAAGCTCCCTGGAACCAAACAGAGAAAAATACATTGCAAATAAGGCTCAGAGCTCACATTTAGCCCACTAAACTAAACCCTTACTCATCTCTGGAGAAATGCAGCTTAAAACTTCTTATGGCTGCAATCCCGTTAACGGGATGATATGACAACAGCCAGTGAAAGTGCAGGGCGCCAAATTCAAACAACAGAAATCTTATAATTAAAATTCCTCAAACATACAGGTGTCTCATACCATTTTAAAGGTAATCTTGTTGTTAATCCCACCAACTGTCCGATTTCAAATAGGCTTTACAGCGAAAGCACCACAAACGATTATGTTAGGTCACCTCAAAATCACAGAAAAACAGTCATTTTTCCAGCCAAAGACAGGAGTCACAAAAAGTAGAAAGAGATAAAATGAATCACTAACCTTTGATGATCTTCATCAGATGACACTCATAAGACTTCATGTTACACAATATATTAATGTTTTGTTCGATAAAGCTCATATTTATATCCAAAAACCTCAGTTTACATTGGTGCCATGTTCAGAAATGCCTCAAATTGCCGGAGAAATTGCAGAGAGACACGTCAAATAACATAAATACTCATCATAAACTTTGATGAAAGATACATGTTTTACATAGAATTAAAGATACACTTGTTCTTAATGCAGCCGCTGTGTCAGATTTCAAAAAGCTTTACGGCAAAAGCACAATATTCAATAATCTGAGAACAGCGTTCAGCCACAAAAGGAAGCCATACAGTTACCCGCCAAATTGTGCAGTCAACAAAACTCATAAAAACCATTATAAATCTTTTCTTACCTTTGCTGATCTTCTTCGGAATGCACTCCCAGGACTCCCACTTCCACAAGAAATGTTCGTTTTGTTCGGTAATGTCCATAATTTATGTCCAAATAGCTATTTCTGTTAGCGTGTTTGGTAAACAAATCCAAAGTCAGAAAGCGCGTTCACTAAAAGCTGACGAAATGTCAAAAAGTTCCGTAACAGTCAGTAGAAACATGTCAAACGATGTATTGAATCAATCTTTAGAATGTTTTTAACATAAATCTTCAGTAACGTTCCAACCAGAGAATTACATTGACTTCAGATGTGCGATGGAACAGAGCTCCCTCTCATGTGAACGCGCATGGTCAGAGCATGGCCAGGTCATGGTAGACCTGACTATTTCCTGTCTCCTTCGGCCCCACAGTAGAGGCATCAGGCAAGGTTCTACAGACTGTTGACATCTAGTGGAAGCCATAGGAAGTGCAAACTCATCCATATCCCACTGTGTTCTGTAGGGACTGTGTTGAAAATCGACCAACCTCAGAATTCCCACTTCCTGTTTGGTTTGGATTTTTTCTAGGTTTTTCTCAGGAACTCATATGAGTTCTGAAATACTCACAGACATCATTCAAACAGTTTTAGAAACGTCAGAGTGTTTTCTATCCAATACGAATAATAATATGCATATTTTAGCAACTGGGACTGAGGAGCAGGCAGTTTACTATGGGCACCTCTGTGCACCTTTAATCCAAGCTACTCAATACTGCCCCTGCAGCCATAAGAAGTTAACTGTGATATACAGAGTTCCAAACTGCATCTGGAAGCAACGTCAGCACAACAGCTGTTTGTCGGGAGATTCATGAAATGGGTTTCCATGGCCGAGCAGCCGCACACAAGCCAAAGGTCACCATGCGCAATGCCAAGCGTCGGCTGGAGTGATGTAAAGCTCACCGCCATGATTCTGGAATGAGATGTTTGACCAGCAGGTGTCCATATACCTTTGGTCATGTAGTGCTACATTTTGGCCATGTAGAGTGTTGCAACCAAGGACAGACGATTTTTACGCGCTACGCACTTCAGCAGCCCCGTTCTGTGAGCTTGTCTAGCTTTCCACTTTGTGGTTGAGCCGGTTGCTCCTGGACGTTTCCACTTCACAATAACAGCACTTACAGTTGACCGGGGCAGCTCTAGCAGGGCAGAATTTTGACAAACTGACTTGTTGGAAAGGTGCCACGTTGAAAGTCACAGAGCTCTTCAGGAAGGCCATTCTACAGCCAATGTTTGTCTATGGAGATTGCATGGCTGTGTGCTCAACTTTATACACCTGCCATCAACGAGTGTGACAAATAGCCGAATCCACTAATTTGAACGGGTGTCCACATACTTTTGTATATATAGTGTATATTATATCTTAATCAAATATTAGGGGTATTGTTTGACTGAAGGGAGACTAATCCAGGATCATAGAAAGGCCGGTGTGGGGAGGGTTGTACTCACAGCGATCCTGGCCTGGAACTCAGAGGTAGGGACCACAGGGATGGCTCCTCCATGCTTCCCAAACTTCCTCTCCAGACTCTCCTGGACGGACACTGAGGGAGACCACAGACAGTTCATATGTATATGACTAGATGATGTATATTATGTTGTAGTGAATATGGATATGAATCTGACTAAATCCTCATTGAACCATCACGAAGGATACAGCTCATAAATCTTCACTTTTAGGTCATTTTAAAGTTAGTTCACCTGCATTAATGATCTGGTATAAATGTTCTCTTTCTACAAAAACGTTATGGGTTTGGCAATTCACAGCCGTATCTATTCTGAGCTCTTTTCCATGTCTCCATCACTGCCCAGTCTTGCCACTCTCGTGGGACTGGGGAATGGCTTCAGCTTCTGAATTATTCAGAAACCATCCCACTCGGCGACCAGCCTAACCCCAGCTCAATCCCCCGCTGCAATGTACTGAAAACTGAATCTACATACATGTTCTGAGGGGCTTTAGTGTGAAATTGCATGTGCACAAAATCAGACTGCCTCATTGACTGATGCTGCTGATAGACCGGAAAGAGAGAAAGAGGGTGAGTGAGTGTTAGACATGGCCTGCAGACAGTCAGCATCCACCTCTTCCTGGAAACCCTACATAAAGTAACTGCCAATAATGTTCTCGCTCACCAGGGACGGAGGAGGGG
This sequence comes from Salvelinus namaycush, assembly GCF_016432855.1. Taxonomy (NCBI): domain Eukaryota; kingdom Metazoa; phylum Chordata; class Actinopteri; order Salmoniformes; family Salmonidae; genus Salvelinus; species Salvelinus namaycush. Next base: position 40,297,387 of record NC_052310.1, on the reverse strand, counting down.
CTGTACTGTGCGTGCTGTGCATGTGTGTGTGTGTGTGTCTGCGTGCCTACTCTGCAGTCCAATACATTTTTTATGTGCAACATGAGCCACAGCTGTAAAAAAACAACATTGTGTTTAATCAGCCTCGGGTTTGACATTTCTAATAGTTCTCATTCCCATTCTAACAAATCTCCCCGTTCACACGGGGAAGTAATTAAAGATTTACACTTTAGTATAATACAAGATCAACAACATCCCTCTTTGTGACATAACAGAGAGCAGGCTGAACTTAGTAGGAGTGAGTGCTTCCCTACAGGTAGAGAAATGTCAGACTTACTGAGCAGGTGGTAGTTGGAGTCCCTCTCGTACTTGAAGGTCAGTCTACCGTAGCTGACATGGTTCAGGTTCTTCAGCCACTCAAAGTAGGAGACAGTCACTCCACCAGTATTCAGGTACATGTCCTGAATAAACAAGAGAGGGTGAACGTTTACAGACACCAACATTACAGCTATGATGTAACATACACTCGTGGCCAAAAGTTTTGAGAATGACACAAATATTAATTTCCACAAAGTTTGCTGCTTCAGTGTCTTTAGATATTTTTGTCAGATGTTACTATGGAATACTGAAGTATAATTACAAGCATTTCATAAGTGTCAAAGGCTTTTATTGACAATTACATGAAGTTGATGCAAAGAGTCAATATTTTGAAGTGTTGACCCTTCTTTCTTTGGCATGCTGTCCATTAACTTCTGGGCCACATCCTGACTGATGGCAGCCCATTCTTGCATAATCAATGCTTGGAGTTTGTCAGAATTTGTGAGTTTTTGTTTGTCCACCCGCCTCTTGAGGATTGACCACAAGTTCTCAATGGGATTAAGGTTTGGGGAGTTTCCTGGCCATGGACCCAAAATATCGATGTTTTGTTCAGCGGGCCACTTAGTTATCACTTTTGCCTTATGGCAAGGTGCTCCTTCATGCTGGAAAAGGCATTGTTCGTCACCAAACTGTTCCTGTATGGTTGGGAGAAGTTGCTCTCGGAGGATGTGTTGGTACCATTCTTTATTCATGGTTGTGTTCTTAGGCAAAATTGTGAGTGAGCCCACTCCCTTGGCTGAGAAGCAACCCCACACATGAATGGTCTCAGGATGCTTTACTGTTGGCATGACACAGGACTGATGGTAGCGCTCACCTTGTCTTCGCCGGACAAGCTTTTTTCCGGATGCCCCAAACAATCGGAAAGGGGATTCGTCAGAGAAAATGACTTTACCCCAGTCCTCAGAAGTCCAATCCCTGTACCTTTTGCAGAATATCAGTCTGTCCCTGCTGTTTTCCCTGGAGAGAAGTGGCTTCTTCGCCGCCCTTCTTGATACCAGGCCATCCTCCAAAAGTCTTCGCCTCACTGTGCGTGCAGATGGACTCACACCTGCCTGCTGCCATTCCTGAGCAAGCTCTGTACTGGTGGTGCCCCGATCCCGCAGCTGAATCAACTTTAGGATACGGTCCTGGCGCTTGCTGGACTTTCTTTGGCGCCCTGAAGCCTTCTTCACAACAATTGAACCGCTCTCCTTGAAGTTCTCAATGATCCGATAAATGGTTGGTGTAGGTGCAATCTTACTGGCAGCAATATCCTTGCCTGTGAAGCCCTTTTTATGCAAAGCAATGATGGGATTCAGTTCATTTGCATGGCAAAGAGGGACTTTGCAATTAATTGCAATTCATCTGATCACTCTTCATAACATTCTGGAGTATATGCACATTTCCATCATACAAACTGAGGCAGCAGACTTTGTGAAAATTTATATTTGTGTCATTCTCAAAACTTTTGGCCACGACTGTACAGGCAATCAAGAGCTGTGAAGTCAAAGAGTAAGTTACACAGAGACAGATTGTCACGACTTCCACCGAAATTGGTCCCTCTCCTTGTTCGGGCAGCGTTTGGCGGTCGACGTCACTGGCTTTCTAGCCACCGCCGATCCACTTTTAATTTTCCATTTGTTCTGTCTCTGTCTTATCACACCTGGCTTCGCTCAACCAATTACTTGTTTATTATTTAACCCTCTGTTCACCATGTTGTTTTCGTGAGTGATTGTTTATTGTAATTCGGTCCGTGTTTGTGGGATATCATTGTTGCCTTGTATATTTGTATTGTTTTGAGTAAAGTACTTTATTACTCATATCTGCTGCCCTGCGCCTGACTCCCTACACCAGCTACACAGATGAAGCAACTATCTGCAATAAATTGATTTCTAAACAAAATGTATGATAATTGTTGTTGTATGCATTGTCTTAAAATATCCCTGGACTATGATTCATCTCCATTCAAAAAAGTAGAGTCGAACTCTGGAACCCAGAGGTATGCAATCCAACTCATCAATGTTCCTGAAATCCCAGTCTTCATTGTAGATTTAACAAGTCAGAATCTGGCCTACTTCCAGGCTATTTTTCTGTTGTTGATCTTGGTCTGTGAAACCGACTCTAAAAATATCTACGTCTCCAGGACCAACAGAATCTAATGGAACCCGCTACAGGTGTAGGGCATTTCTTACCTACAGCAATATACCACTATTGTTCCATTATCAATGCAGTGATCCATTTCCACAGGATAATAAAGCATCTCTATGTGTACCTTTAAAGAAATAACCCCCAGGGAGCAATAAGCAAGTAACAAACCAGCAGACATTTCCTGGGAGGGGGTACAGGCAACCCCATATGATGCAGGGGGATGTCATTCCACAAAGGCTGGATCCTCAGTCAGACGTGACATTAAAGTCATCAGTGTCTGTGGGATAGATAGTGTGTTAATGGTAAAGGGGAGCAGGGTAACGGTCTGAATCTTCATCCTATCTCTCCTCTCTCTGGCATCAGTGCTGGGCCTTAGCAATGATGAGAGACTAACAAAGCCCTGGCTGCTCCAGTTATCACTGCTCGCACGCAGAGCAAACCAGTGAGAGAGGATGTGGGTGGGTGGGTGGGTGGGTGGGTGTGTGTGTGTGTGTGTGTGTGTGTGTGTGTGTGTGTGTGTGTGTGTGTGTGTGTGTGTGTGTGTGTGTGTGTGTGTGTGTGTGTGTGTGTGTGTGTGTGTACTATGTTCGAGAGTGATTTATTTTATGAGCTTGAATGGGGGGAAAAAATAAATGGTGGCAAGATAGCAGTGAAAAGGCAATATGAGCTTAGTGTTGTTTGGGTAATGAGATGTGTAAAACAGAAATGGAGCTTGTCACTGGACCGTTGAAGCATGACTTCAACTTTCAAGACTTCATTCTCCCGAACAGGAGTAACGGGATGCCTCAGGACCTTGTGTTGGATTAACACAGCATTTCCTTTGAATAGAACCCCTGTCCCTGGACCTGTGAGGAACCGTTTAGCCCAGATAATCACGTTTAAGCAATCAGCCTCTTACCCTGGCAGACCTCTCCATGGTGTAGGCCAGTCCTGAGTGCACAATGTCCTTCTCTGAAGCACCCTGGAACCAAACAGAGAAAAATACATTGCAAATAAGGCTCAGAGCTCACATTTAGCCCACTAAACTAAACCCTTACTCATCTCCGGAGAAATGCAGCTTAACTGTGATATACAGAGTTCCAAACTGCATCTGGAAGCAACGTCAGCACAATAGCTGTTTGTCAGGAGATTCATGAAATGGGTTTCCATGGCCGAGCAGCCGCACACAAGCCAAAGGTCACCATGCGCAATGCCAAGCGTTGGCTGGAGTGATGTAAAGCTCACTGTCATTGGACTCCGGAGCAGTGGAAACTCGTTCTCTGGAGTGATGAATCACGCTTCACCATCTGGCAATCTGACGAACTAATCTGGGTTTGGCAGATGCCAGGAGAACTCTACCTGCCCGAATGCATAGTGCCAACTGTAAAGTTTGGTGGAGGAGGAATAATATTCTGGGGCTGTTTTTCATGGTTCAGGCTAAGCCCCTTAGTTCCAGTGAAGGGATATAGTAACACTACTGTATACAACAACATTCTAGACGATTCCGTGCTTCCAACTTTATGGCAACAATTTGGGGAAGGCCCTTTCCTGTTCCAGCATGACAAGTTCTGTCATTTGGGAAAAGTCTCTTCGGCTGAGTCAGACTTTGAAGCGGTTTCTCTTCCTCTCACTGTCAGTCAATCTGAAAGACCTCTGGTTATAGCTTATGTAGAATATATTATTTTACCGTCAATCTATTACGGTCACTACATTACATTGTGTAATGTTAATGTTATGTATTATATTTGAAAAATAAATAAAAATGTTTATTCCAAAAGTGTTGAGTAGGCTAATGTTGGATGAAAGAGGTACAGTGGGGATTATGCAACCAATACCTAGCTATTGATATACAAAGTAAGCAGAATTTACCTCAATGGAAAAATCTTTACATACTCCATGGGGAATCATGGTTTCTGGTTTGAATCAATGAATACATTCAATAAAACAATTGAGCATTTTAAAGTTTAATTCTGTATCAACGAAAAGGCAGTACAAATTCTCTTACATAGAATCCCAAAGCAGTCAATCAAGGCCGTTCTCACATATTCCCTCCCATCTCCCCTTCCAGTAGCCTTCAGCACAGAAACCATTCCGATATGGCTCAAAGTCTGAGGCAAGACAAAGCGTTCAGGTTTAGAACAAAGGCAAAGGCATCGAAAAGGTGAACAGAACAATCTTCTGGAATTCAGCGTTTTAGTGTCGTGCCAACCTACTTACAAACATATAATAAGTCTGCTTTGTAATAAATGTATTTTATGATATCATCTTGAATAGTGTAGAAGCACACGTTGTGCACTGCTTGATAAGTGCGCCGAAGTCTTATTGGGAGACTTTAAAGAGAAAGAACATGCTGGTGTAGGTAAGAAAACTTTCTCCATTTAGGTAAACATTTGCTCCATTTCACCATAGGAGAAACCGGTGCAATTAAGGCTTTAAGTGTGTATCTGATATGCTCTACATTCTATTATATTGACTAACTTACTCAAATCTGTCTGTAGATCCATAACAGATACTGAAAAAGCACAACACTGATTCATAAGAGCAGTATCCCGTGAAAGCTGTAGACCACAATATTTGGTGTTTACTGGCATAAGAATATAGTAAAAGGAATAAATGGGTTGGAGTCCATAGAATGACTGAGAAAATAAATGAGGTTTCTACAGTAAGGGACAAAAATGACCATAGACACAGTAGCGTCATAGAACAGCCCTACTGTATTTAAGGCAAGCTAGAACATGGGTTCTCTTGAAGACATGAGAACGCAAAAGAATGTGCGTTTTGCTTTGCTGGTTATACATATACAACGAGTAAAGCAAATGGTCATGTGTAAAATGTAAACACTTGATATGTTGTGTGATTGTTGTATGGAGACGGGGGGGGCCTGGGTCTGCTCGGGTGGACGGACAGACAGACGGAGGCGGGCGGGGTGGTGAGGAGCCGCCTATGTGAAGGTAACACCAGCCTCGTTGTACACCTTGAAAACCTTCTCGATGGCGTTGACGTACGCTGCCGTCCTCAGGTCAAGGCCCAGGTTGTACTTGTTAGCGGTGCGCATGATTTGCTAAAGGGGAGAGAAAACAAAGAATATAAACTCATCCAAGATATTCATCTCTCTGTCCCTTCAAGTAATCATTATTGTCCCCTCCTCCATTTCTTACCTACAGCAATACACCACTATTGTTCCATTATCAATGCAGTGATCCATTTCCACAGGATAATAAAGCATCTCTATGTGTACTTTTAAAGAAATAACCCCCAGGGAGCAATAACCAAGTAACAAACCAGCAGACTCTCATGCAGTATGTCTGCACAGAGTATTACATTTCCTGGGAGGTGGTACAGGCAACCCCATATGATGCAGGGGGATGTCATTCCACAAAGGCTGGATCCTCAGTCAGACGTGACATTAAAGTCATCAGTGTTTGTGGGATAGATAGTGTGTTAATGGTAGAGGGGAGCAAGGTAACGGTCTGAATCTTCATCCTATCTCTGCTCTCTCTGGCATCAGTGCTGGGCCTTAGCAATGATGAGAGACTAACAAAGCCCTGGCTGCTCCAGTTACCACTGCTCGCACGCACAGCAAACCGGTGAGAGAGGATGTGGGTGTGGATGTGGGGTGTGTGTGTGTGTGTGTGTGTGTGTACCATGTTCGAGAGTGATTTATTTTATGAGCTTGAATGGGGGGGGAAAAGTAAATGGTGGCAAGATAGCAGTGAAAAGGCAATATGAGCTTAGTGCTGTTTGGGTAATGAGATGTGTAAAACAGAAATGGAGCTTGTCACTGGACTGTTGAAGCATGACTTCAACTTTCAAGACTTCATTTCCCCGAACAGGAGTAACGGGATGCCTCAGGACTTTGTGTTGGATTAACACAGCATTTCCTTTGAATAAAACCCCTGTCCCTGGACCTGTGAGGAACCATTTAGTCCAGATAATCACGTTTAAGCAATCAGCCTCTTACCCTGGCAGACCTCTCCATGGTGTAGGCCAGTCCTGAGTGCACAATGTCCTTCTCTGAAGCTCCCTGGAACCAAACAGAGAAAAATACATTGCAAATAGGGCTCAGAATAGGGCTCAGAGCTCACATTTAGCACACTAAACTACACCCTTACTCATCTCTGGAGAAATGCAGCTTAACTGTGATATACAGAGTTCCAAACTGCATCTGGAAGCAACGTCAGCACAACAGCTGTTTGTCGGGAGATTCATGAAATGGGTTTCCATGGCCGAGCAGCCGCACACAAGCCAAAGGTCACCATGCGCAATGCCAAGCGTCGGCTGGAGTGATGTAAAGCTCACCGCCATGATTCTGGAATGAGATGTTTGACCAGCAGGTGTCCATATACTTTTGGTCATGTAGTGCTACATTTTGGCCATGTAGAGTGTTGCAACCAAAGACAGACGATTTTTACGTGCTACGCACTTCAGCAGCCCCGTTCTGTGAGCTTGTCTAGCTTTCCACTTTGTGGTTGAGCCGGTTGCTCCTGGACGTTTCCACTTCACAATAACAGCACTTACAGTTGACCGGGGCAGCTCTAGCAGGGCAGAATTTTGACAAACTGACTTGTTGGAAAGGTGCCACGTTGAAAGTCACAGAGCTCTTCAGGAAGGCCATTCTACAGCCAATGTTTGTCTATGGAGATTGCATGGCTGTGTGCTCAACTTTATACACCTGCCATCAACGAGTGTGACAAATAGCCGAATCCACTAATTTGAACGGGTGTCCACATAATTTTGTATATATAGTGTATATTATATCTTAATAAAATATTAGGGGTATTGTTTGACTGAAGGGAGACTAATCCAGGATCATAGAAAGGCCGGTGTGGGGAGGGTTGTACTCACAGCGATCCTGGCCTGGAACTCAGAGGTAGGGACCACAGGGATGGCTCCTCCATGCTTCCCAAACTTCCTCTCCAGACTCTCCTGGACGGACACTGAGGGAGACCACAGACCGTTCATATGTATATGACTAGATGATGTATATTATGTTGTAGTGAATATGGATATGAATCTGACTAAATCCTCATTGAACCATCACGAAGGATACAGCTCATAAATCTTCACTTTTAGGTCATTTTAAAGTTAGTTCACCTGCATTAATGATCTGGTATAAATGTTCTCTTTCTACAAAAACGTTATGGGTTTGGCAATTCACAGCCGTATCTATTCTGAGCTCTTTTCCATGTCTCCATCACTGCCCAGTCTTGCCACTCTCGTGGGACTGGGGAATGGCTTCAGCTTCTGAATTATTCAGAAACCATCCCACTCGGAGACCAGCCTAACCCCAGCTCAATCCCCCGCTGCAATGTACTGAAAACTGAATCTACATACATGTTCTGAGGGGCTTTTGTGTGAAAATGCATGTGCACAAAATCAGACTGCCTCATTGACTGATGCTGCTGATAGACCGGAAAGAGAGAAAGAGGGTGAGTGAGTGTTAGACATGGCCTGCAGACAGTCAGCATCCACCTCTTCCTGGAAACCCTACATAAAGTAACTGCCAATAATGTTCTCGCTCACCAGGGACGGAGGAGGGGCTGTACTGTGTGTGCTGTGCATGTGTGTGTGTGTGTGTCTGCGTGCCTACTCTGCAGTCCAATACATTTTTTATGTGCAACATGAGTCACAGCTGTAAAAAAAAAAAAAATTGTGTTTAATCAGCCTCGGGTTTGACATTTCTAATAGTTCTTATTCCCATTCTAACAAATCTCCCCGTTGACACGGGGAAGTAATTAAAGATTTACACTTTAGTATAATACAAGATCAACAACATTCCTCTTTGTGACACAACAGAGAGCAGGCTGAACTTAGTAGGAGTGAGTGCTTCCCTACAGGTAGAGAAATGACTTACTGAGCAGGTGGTAGTTGGAGTCCCTCTCGTACTTGAAGGTCAGTCTACCGTAGCTGACATGGTTCAGGTTCTTCAGCCACTCAAAGTAGGAGACAGTCACTCCACCAGCATTCAGGTACATGTCCTGAATAAACACGAGAGGGTGAACGTTTACAGACACCAACATTACAGCTATGATGTAACATACAGTCGTGGCCAAAAGTTTTGAGAATGACACAAATATTAATTTCCACAAAGTTTGCTGCTTCAGTGTCTTTAGATATTTTTGTCAGATGTTACTATGGAATACTGAAGTATAATTACAAGCATTTCATAAGTGTCAAAGGCTTTTATTGACAATTACATGAAGTTGATGCAAAGAGTCAATATTTGAAGTGTTGACCCTTCTTTCTTTGGCATGCTGTCAATTAACTTCTGGGCCACATCCTGACTGATGGCAGACCATTCTTGCATAATCAATGCTTGGAGTTTGTCAGAATTTGTGAGTTTTTGTTTGTCCACCCGCCTCTTGAGGATTGACCACAAGTTCTCAATGGGATTAAGGTTTGGGGAGTTTCCTGGCCATGGACCCAAAATATCGATGTTTTGTTCAGCGGGCCACTTAGTTATCACTTTTGCCTTATGGCAAGGTGCTCCATCATGCTGGAAAAGGCATTGTTCGTCACCAAACTGTTCCTGTATGGTTGGGAGAAGTTGCTCTCGGAGGATCTGTTGGTACCATTCTTTATTCATGGCTGTGTTCTTAGGCAAAATTGTGAGTGAGCCCACTCCCTTGGCTGAGAAGCAACCCCACACATGAATGGTCTCAGGATGCTTTACTGTTGGCATGACACAGGACTGATGGTAGCGCTCACCTTGTCTTCGCCGGACAAGCTTTTTTCCGGATGCCCCAAACAATCGGAAAGGGGATTCGTCAGAGAAAATGACTTTACCCCAGTCCTCAGAAGTCCAATCCCTGTACCTTTTGCAGAATATCAGTCTGTCCCTGCTGTTTTCCCTGGAGAGAAGTGGCTTCTTCGCCGCCCTTCTTGACACCAGGCCATCCTCCAAAAGTCTTCGCCTCACTGTGCGTGCAGATGCACTCACACCTGCCTGCTGCCATTCCTGAGCAAGCTCTGTACTGGTGGTGCCCCGATCCCGCAGCTGAATCAACTTTAGGAGACGGTCCTGGCGCTTGCTGGACTTTCTTTGGCGCCCTGAAGCCTTCTTCACAACAATTGAACCGCTCTCCTTGAAGTTCTCAATGATCCGATAAATGGTTGGTGTAGGTGCAATCTTACTGGCAGCAATATCCTTGCCTGTGAAGCCCTTTTTATGCAAAGCAATGATGGGATTCAGTTCATTTGCATGGCAAAGAGGGACTTTGCAATTAATTGCAATTCATCTGATCACTCTTAATAACATTTTGGAGTATATGCAAATTTCCATCATACAAACTGAGGCAGCAGACTTTGTGAAAATTTATATTTGTGTCATTCTCAAAACTTTTGGCGCGACTGTACAGGCAATCAAGAGCTGTGAAGTCAAAGAGTAAGTTACACAGAGACAGATTGTCACGACTTCCACCGAAATTGGTCCCTCTCCTTGTTCGGGCAGCGTTTGGCGGTCGACGTCACTGGCTTTCTAGCCACCGCCGATCCACTTTTAATTTTCCATTTGTTCTGTCTTTGTCTTATCACACCTGGCTTCGCTCAACCAATTACTTGTTTATTATTTAACCCTCTGTTCACCATGTTGTTTTCGTGAGTGATTGTTTATTGTAATTCGGTCCGTGTTTGTGGGATATCATTGTTGCCTTGTATATTTGTATTGTTTTGAGTAAAGTACTTTATTACTCATATCTGCTGCCCTGCGCCTGACTCCCTACACCAGCTACACAGATGAAGCAACTATCTGCAATAAATTGGTTTCTAAACAAAATGTATGATAATTGTTGTTGTATGCATTGTCTTAAAATATCCCTGGACTATGATTCATCTCCATTCAAAAAAGTAGAGTCGAACTCTGGAACCCAGAGGTATGCAATCCAACTCATCAATGTTCCTGAAATCCCAGTCTTCATTGTAGATTTAACAAGTCAGAATCTGGCCTACTTCCAGGCTATTTTTCTGTTGTTGATCTTGGTCTGTGAAACCGACTCTAAAAATATCTACGTCTCCAGGACCAACAGAATCTAATGGAACCCGCTACAGGTGTAGGGCATTTCTTACCTACAGCAATATACCACTATTGTTCCATTATCAATGCAGTGATCCATTTCCACAGGATAATAAAGCATCTCTATGTGTACCTTTAAAGAAATAACCCCCAGGGAGCAATAAGCAAGTAACAAACCAGCAGACATTTCCTGGGAGGGGGTACAGGCAACCCCATATGATGCAGGGGGATGTCATTCCACAAAGGCTGGATCCTCAGTCAGACGTGACATTAAAGTCATCAGTGTCTGTGGGATAGATAGTGTGTTAATGGTAAAGGGGAGCAGGGTAACGGTCTGAATCTTCATCCTATCTCTGCTCTCTCTGGCATCAGTGCTGGGCCTTAGCAATGATGAGAGACTAACAAAGCCCTGGCTGCTCCAGTTATCACTGCTTGCACGCACAGCAAACCAGTGAGAGAGGAAGTGTGTGTGAGTGTGTGTGTGTGTGTGTGTGTGTGTGTGTGTGTGTGTGTGTGTGTGTGTGTGTGTGTGTGTGTGTGTACCATGTTCGAGAGTGATTTATTTTATGAGCTTGAATGGGGGGAAAAAATAAATGGTGGCAAGATAGCAGTGAAAAGGCAATATGAGCTTAGTGTTGTTTGGGTAATGAGATGTGTAAAACAGAAATGGAGCTTGTCACTGGACCGTTGAAGCATGACTTCAACTTTCAAGACTTCATTTCCCCGAACAGGAGTAACGGGATGCCTCAGGACCTTGTGTTGGATTAACACAGCATTTCCTTTGAATAGAACCCCTGTCCCTGGACCTGTGAGGAACCGTTTAGCCCAGATAATCACGTTTAAGCAATCAGCCTCTTACCCTGGCAGACCTCTCCATGGTGTAGGCCAGTCCTAAGTGCACAATGTCCTTCTCTGAAGCTCCCTGGAACCAAACAGAGAAAAATACATTGCAAATAGGGCTCAGAGCTCACATTTAGCACACTAAACTAAACCCTTACTCATCTCCGGAGAAATGCAGCTTAACTGTGATATACAGAGTTCCAAACTGCATCTGGAAGCAACGTCAGCACAATAGCTGTTTGTCAGGAGATTCATGAAATGGGTTTCCATGGCCGAGCAGCCGCACACAAGCCAAAGGTCACCATGCGCAATGCCAAGCGTTGGCTGGAGTGATGTAAAGCTCACTGCCATTGGACTCCGGAGCAGTGGAAACTCGTTCTCTGGAGTGATGAATCACGCTTCACCATCTGTCAATCTGACGAACTAATCTGGGTTTGGCGGATGCCAGGAGAACTCTACCTGCCCGAATGCATAGTGCCAACTGTAAAGTTTGGTGGAGGAGGAATAATATTCTGGGGCTGTTTTTCATGGTTCAGGCTAGGCCCCTTAGTTCCAGTGAAGGGATATATTAACACTACTGTATACAACGACATTCTAGACGATTCCGTGCTTCCAACTTTATGGCAACAGTTTGGGGAAGGCCCTTTCCTGTTCCAGCATGACAAGTTCTGTCATTTGGGAAAAGTCTCTTTGGCTGAGTCAGACTTTGAAGCGGTTTCTCTTCCTCTCACTGTCAGTCAATCTGACAGACCTCTGGTTATAGCCTATGTAGAATATATTATTTTACCGTCAATCTATTACGGTCACTACATTACATTGTGTAATGTTATGTATTATATTTGAAAAATAAATAAAAATGTTTATTCCAAAAGTCTGTTGAGTAGGCTAATGATGGATGAAATAGGTACAGTGGGGATTAAGCAAACAATACCTAGCTATTGATATACAAAGTAAGCAGAATTTACCTCAATGGAAAAATCTTTACATACTCCGTGGGGAATCATGGTTTCTGGTTTGAATCAATGAATACATTCAATAAAACAATTGAGCATTTTAAAGTTTAATTCTGTTTCAACGGAAAGGCAGTACAAATTCTCTTACATAGAATCCCAAAGCAGTCAATCAAGGCCGTTCTCACATATTCCCTCCCATCTCCCCTTCCAGTAGCCTTCAGCACAGAAACCATTCTAATATGGGTCAAAGTCTGAGGCAAGACAAAGCGTTCAGGTTTAGAACAAAGGCAAAGGCATCGAAAAGGTGAACAGAACAATCTTCTGGAATTCAGCGTTTTAGTGTTGTGCCAACCTACTTACAAACATATAATAAGTCTGCTTTGTAATAAATGTATTTTATGATATCATCTTGAATAGTGTAGAAGCACACGTTGTGCACTGCTTGATAAGTGCACTGAAGTCTTATTGGGAGACTTTAAATAGAAAGAACATTCTGGTGTAGGTAAGAAAACTTTCTCCATTTAGGTAAACATTTGCTCCATTTCACCACAGGAGAAACCGGTGCAATTAAGGCCTTAAGTGTGTATCTGATATGCTCTACATTCTATTATATTCACTAACTTACTCAAATCTGTCTGTAGATCCATAACAGATACTGAAAAAGCACAACACTGATTCATAAAAGCAGTATCCCGTGAAAGCTGTAGACCAGAATATTTGGTGTTTACTGGCATAAGAATATAGTAACAGGAATAAATGGGTTGGAGTCCATAGAATGACTGAGAAAATAAGAGGTTTCTACAGTAAAGGGAAAAAAAATGACCATAGACACAGTAGCGTCATAGAACAGCCCTACTGTATTTAAGGCAAGCTAGAACATGGGTTCTCTTGAAGACATGAGAACGCAAAAGAATGTGCGTTTTGCTTTGCTGGTTATACATATACAACGAGTAAAGCAAATGGTCATGTGTAAAATGTAAACACTTGATATGTTGTGTGATTGTTGTATGGAGACGGGGGGGCCTGGGTCTGCTTGGGTGGACGGACAGACAGACGGAGGCGGGCGGGGTGGTGAGGAGCCGCCTATGTGAAGGTAACACCAGCCTCGTTGTACACCTTGAAGACCTTCTCGATGGCGTTGACGTACGCTGCCGTCCTCAGGTCAAGGCCCAGGTTGTACTTGTTAGCGGTGCGCATGATTTGCTAAAGGGGAGAGAAAACAAAGAATATAAACTCAACCAAGATATTCATCTCTCTGTCCCTTCAAGTAATCATTATTGTCCCCTCCTCCATTTCTTACCTACAGCAATACACCACTATTGTTCCATTATCAATGCAGTGATCCATTTCCACAGGATAATAAAGCATCTCTATGTGTACTTTTAAAGAAATAACCCCCAGGGAGCAATAACCAAGTAACAAACCAGCAGACTCTCATGCAGTATGTCTGCACAGAGTATTACATTTCCTGGGAGGTGGTACAGGCAACCCCATATGATGCAGGGGGATGTCATTCCACAAAGGCTGGATCCTCAGTCAGACGTGACATTAAAGTCATCAGTGTTTGTGGGATAGATAGTGTGTTAATGGTAGAGGGGAGCAAGGTAACGGTCTGAATCTTCATCCTATCTCTGCTCTCTCTGGCATCAGTGCTGGGCCTTAGCAATGATGAGAGACTAACAAAGCCCTGGCTGCTCCAGTTACCACTGCTCGCACGCACAGCAAACCGGTGAGAGAGGATGTGGGTGTGGATGTGGGGTGTGTGTGTGTGTGTGTGTGTGTGTACCATGTTCGAGAGTGATTTATTTTATGAGCTTGAATGGGGGGGGAAAAGTAAATGGTGGCAAGATAGCAGTGAAAAGGCAATATGAGCTTAGTGCTGTTTGGGTAATGAGATGTGTAAAACAGAAATGGAGCTTGTCACTGGACTGTTGAAGCATGACTTCAACTTTCAAGACTTCATTTCCCCGAACAGGAGTAACGGGATGCCTCAGGACTTTGTGTTGGATTAACACAGCATTTCCTTTGAATAAAACCCCTGTCCCTGGACCTGTGAGGAACCATTTAGTCCAGATAATCACGTTTAAGCAATCAGCCTCTTACCCTGGCAGACCTCTCCATGGTGTAGGCCAGTCCTGAGTGCACAATGTCCTTCTCTGAAGCTCCCTGGAACCAAACAGAGAAAAATACATTGCAAATAGGGCTCAGAATAGGGCTCAGAGCTCACATTTAGCACACTAAACTACACCCTTACTCATCTCTGGAGAAATGCAGCTTAACTGTGATATACAGAGTTCCAAACTGCATCTGGAAGCAACGTCAGCACAACAGCTGTTTGTCGGGAGATTCATGAAATGGGTTTCCATGGCCGAGCAGCCGCACACAAGCCAAAGGTCACCATGCGCAATGCCAAGCGTCGGCTGGAGTGATGTAAAGCTCACCGCCATGATTCTGGAATGAGATGTTTGACCAGCAGGTGTCCATATACTTTTGGTCATGTAGTGCTACATTTTGGCCATGTAGAGCAGGGGTGTCAAACTCATTCCACGGAGGGCCTAGTGTCTGCAGGTTTTTGGTTTTTCCTTTCAATAAAGCCCTAGACAACCAGGTGTGGGGAGTTCCTAACTAATTAGTGATGTTAATTCATCAATCAAGTACAAGGGAGGAGCGAAAACCCGCAGACACTCGGCCCCCCGTGGAATGAGTTTGACACCTGTGATGTAGAGTGTTGCAACCAAAGACAGACGATTTTTACGTGCTACGCACTTCAGCAGCCCCGTTCTGTGAGCTTGTCTAGCTTTCCACTTTGTGGTTGAGCCGGTTGCTCCTGGACGTTTCCACTTCACAATAACAGCACTTACAGTTGACCGGGGCAGCTCTAGCAGGGCAGAATTTTGACAAACTGACTTGTTGGAAAGGTGCCACGTTGAAAGTCACAGAGCTCTTCAGGAAGGCCATTCTACAGCCAATGTTTGTCTATGGAGATTGCATGGCTGTGTGCTCAACTTTATACACCTGCCATCAACGAGTGTGACAAATAGCCGAATCCACTAATTTGAACGGGTGTCCACATAATTTTGTATATATAGTGTATATTATATCTTAATAAAATATTAGGGGTATTGTTTGACTGAAGGGAGACTAATCCAGGATCATAGAAAGGCCGGTGTGGGGAGGGTTGTACTCACAGCGATCCTGGCCTGGAACTCAGAGGTAGGGACCACAGGGATGGCTCCTCCATGCTTCCCAAACTTCCTCTCCAGACTCTCCTGGACGGACACTGAGGGAGACCACAGACCGTTCATATGTATATGACTAGATGATGTATATTATGTTGTAGTGAATATGGATATGAATCTGACTAAATCCTCATTGAACCATCACGAAGGATACAGCTCATAAATCTTCACTTTTAGGTCATTTTAAAGTTAGTTCACCTGCATTAATGATCTGGTATAAATGTTCTCTTTCTACAAAAACGTTATGGGTTTGGCAATTCACAGCCGTATCTATTCTGAGCTCTTTTCCATGTCTCCATCACTGCCCAGTCTTGCCACTCTCGTGGGACTGGGGAATGGCTTCAGCTTCTGAATTATTCAGAAACCATCCCACTCGGAGACCAGCCTAACCCCAGCTCAATCCCCCGCTGCAATGTACTGAAAACTGAATCTACATACATGTTCTGAGGGGCTTTTGTGTGAAAATGCATGTGCACAAAATCAGACTGCCTCATTGACTGATGCTGCTGATAGACCGGAAAGAGAGAAAGAGGGTGAGTGAGTGTTAGACATGGCCTGCAGACAGTCAGCATCCACCTCTTCCTGGAAACCCTACATAAAGTAACTGCCAATAATGTTCTCGCTCACCAGGGACGGAGGAGGGGCTGTACTGTGCGTGCTGTGCATGTGTGTGTGTGTGTGTCTGCGTGCCTACTCTGCAGTCCAATACATTTTTTATGTGCAACATGAGTCACAGCTGTAAAAAAAAAAAAAATTGTGTTTAATCAGCCTCGGGTTTGACATTTCTAATAGTTCTTATTCCCATTCTAACAAATCTCCCCGTTGACACGGGGAAGTAATTAAAGATTTACACTTTAGTATAATACAAGATCAACAACATTCCTCTTTGTGACACAACAGAGAGCAGGCTGAACTTAGTAGGAGTGAGTGCTTCCCTACAGGTAGAGAAATGACTTACTGAGCAGGTGGTAGTTGGAGTCCCTCTCGTACTTGAAGGTCAGTCTACCGTAGCTGACATGGTTCAGGTTCTTCAGCCACTCAAAGTAGGAGACAGTCACTCCACCAGCATTCAGGTACATGTCCTGAATAAACACGAGAGGGTGAACGTTTACAGACACCAACATTACAGCTATGATGTAACATACAGTCGTGGCCAAAAGTTTTGAGAATGACACAAATATTAATTTCCACAAAGTTTGCTGCTTCAGTGTCTTTAGATATTTTTGTCAGATGTTACTATGGAATACTGAAGTATAATTACAAGCATTTCATAAGTGTCAAAGGCTTTTATTGACAATTACATGAAGTTGATGCAAAGAGTCAATATTTGAAGTGTTGACCCTTCTTTCTTTGGCATGCTGTCAATTAACTTCTGGGCCACATCCTGACTGATGGCAGGCCATTCTTGCATAATCAATGCTTGGAGTTTGTCAGAATTTGTGAGTTTTTGTTTGTCCACCCGCCTCTTGAGGATTGACCACAAGTTCTCAATGGGATTAAGGTTTGGGGAGTTTCCTGGCCATGGACCCAAAATATCGATGTTTTGTTCAGCGGGCCACTTAGTTATCACTTTTGCCTTATGGCAAGGTGCTCCATCATGCTGGAAAAGGCATTGTTCGTCACCAAACTGTTCCTGTATGGTTGGGAGAAGTTGCTCTCGGAGGATCTGTTGGTACCATTCTTTATTCATGGCTGTGTTCTTAGGCAAAATTGTGAGTGAGCCCACTCCCTTGGCTGAGAAGCAACCCCACACATGAATGGTCTCAGGATGCTTTACTGTTGGCATGACACAGGACTGATGGTAGCGCTCACCTTGTCTTCGCCGGACAAGCTTTTTTCCGGATGCCCCAAACAATCGGAAAGGGGATTCGTCAGAGAAAATGACTTTACCCCAGTCCTCAGAAGTCCAATCCCTGTACCTTTTGCAGAATATCAGTCTGTCCCTGCTGTTTTCCCTGGAGAGAAGTGGCTTCTTCGCCGCCCTTCTTGACACCAGGCCATCCTCCAAAAGTCTTCGCCTCACTGTGCGTGCAGATGCACTCACACCTGCCTGCTGCCATTCCTGAGCAAGCTCTGTACTGGTGGTGCCCCGATCCCGCAGCTGAATCAACTTTAGGAGACGGTCCTGGCGCTTGCTGGACTTTCTTTGGCGCCCTGAAGCCTTCTTCACAACAATTGAACCGCTCTCCTTGAAGTTCTCAATGATCCGATAAATGGTTGGTGTAGGTGCAATCTTACTGGCAGCAATATCCTTGCCTGTGAAGCCCTTTTTATGCAAAGCAATGATGGGATTCAGTTCATTTGCATGGCAAAGAGGGACTTTGCAATTAATTGCAATTCATCTGATCACTCTTAATAACATTTTGGAGTATATGCAAATTTCCATCATACAAACTGAGGCAGCAGACTTTGTGAAAATTTATATTTGTGTCATTCTCAAAACTTTTGGCCACGACTGTACAGGCAATCAAGAGCTGTGAAGTCAAAGAGTAAGTTACACAGAGACAGATTGTCACGACTTCCACCGAAATTGGTCCCTCTCCTTGTTCGGGCAGCGTTTGGCGGTCGACGTCACTGGCTTTCTAGCCACCGCCGATCCACTTTTAATTTTCCATTTGTTCTGTCTTTGTCTTATCACACCTGGCTTCGCTCAACCAATTACTTGTTTATTATTTAACCCTCTGTTCACCATGTTGTTTTCGTGAGTGATTGTTTATTGTAATTCGGTCCGTGTTTGTGGGATATCATTGTTGCCTTGTATATTTGTATTGTTTTGAGTAAAGTACTTTATTACTCATATCTGCTGCCCTGCGCCTGACTCCCTACACCAGCTACACAGATGAAGCAACTATCTGCAATAAATTGGTTTCTAAACAAAATGTATGATAATTGTTGTTGTATGCATTGTCTTAAAATATCCCTGGACTATGATTCATCTCCATTCAAAAAAGTAGAGTCGAACTCTGGAACCCAGAGGTATGCAATCCAACTCATCAATGTTCCTGAAATCCCAGTCTTCATTGTAGATTTAACAAGTCAGAATCTGGCCTACTTCCAGGCTATTTTTCTGTTGTTGATCTTGGTCTGTGAAACCGACTCTAAAAATATCTACGTCTCCAGGACCAACAGAATCTAATGGAACCCGCTACAGGTGTAGGGCATTTCTTACCTACAGCAATATACCACTATTGTTCCATTATCAATGCAGTGATCCATTTCCACAGGATAATAAAGCATCTCTATGTGTACCTTTAAAGAAATAACCCCCAGGGAGCAATAAGCAAGTAACAAACCAGCAGACATTTCCTGGGAGGGGGTACAGGCAACCCCATATGATGCAGGGGGATGTCATTCCACAAAGGCTGGATCCTCAGTCAGACGTGACATTAAAGTCATCAGTGTCTGTGGGATAGATAGTGTGTTAATGGTAAAGGGGAGCAGGGTAACGGTCTGAATCTTCATCCTATCTCTGCTCTCTCTGGCATCAGTGCTGGGCCTTAGCAATGATGAGAGACTAACAAAGCCCTGGCTGCTCCAGTTATCACTGCTTGCACGCACAGCAAACCAGTGAGAGAGGAAGTGTGTGTGAGTGTGTGTGTGTGTGTGTGTGTGTGTGTGTGTGTGTGTGTGTGTGTGTGTGTGTGTGTGTGTGTGTACCATGTTCGAGAGTGATTTATTTTATGAGCTTGAATGGGGGGAAAAAATAAATGGTGGCAAGATAGCAGTGAAAAGGCAATATGAGCTTAGTGTTGTTTGGGTAATGAGATGTGTAAAACAGAAATGGAGCTTGTCACTGGACCGTTGAAGCATGACTTCAACTTTCAAGACTTCATTTCCCCGAACAGGAGTAACGGGATGCCTCAGGACCTTGTGTTGGATTAACACAGCATTTCCTTTGAATAGAACCCCTGTCCCTGGACCTGTGAGGAACCGTTTAGCCCAGATAATCACGTTTAAGCAATCAGCCTCTTACCCTGGCAGACCTCTCCATGGTGTAGGCCAGTCCTAAGTGCACAATGTCCTTCTCTGAAGCTCCCTGGAACCAAACAGAGAAAAATACATTGCAAATAGGGCTCAGAGCTCACATTTAGCACACTAAACTAAACCCTTACTCATCTCCGGAGAAATGCAGCTTAACTGTGATATACAGAGTTCCAAACTGCATCTGGAAGCAACGTCAGCACAATAGCTGTTTGTCAGGAGATTCATGAAATGGGTTTCCATGGCCGAGCAGCCGCACACAAGCCAAAGGTCACCATGCGCAATGCCAAGCGTTGGCTGGAGTGATGTAAAGCTCACTGCCATTGGACTCCGGAGCAGTGGAAACTCGTTCTCTGGAGTGATGAATCACGCTTCACCATCTGTCAATCTGACGAACTAATCTGGGTTTGGCGGATGCCAGGAGAACTCTACCTGCCCGAATGCATAGTGCCAACTGTAAAGTTTGGTGGAGGAGGAATAATATTCTGGGGCTGTTTTTCATGGTTCAGGCTAGGCCCCTTAGTTCCAGTGAAGGGATATATTAACACTACTGTATACAACGACATTCTAGACGATTCCGTGCTTCCAACTTTATGGCAACAGTTTGGGGAAGGCCCTTTCCTGTTCCAGCATGACAAGTTCTGTCATTTGGGAAAAGTCTCTTTGGCTGAGTCAGACTTTGAAGCGGTTTCTCTTCCTCTCACTGTCAGTCAATCTGACAGACCTCTGGTTATAGCCTATGTAGAATATATTATTTTACCGTCAATCTATTACGGTCACTACATTACATTGTGTAATGTTATGTATTATATTTGAAAAATAAATAAAAATGTTTATTCCAAAAGTCTGTTGAGTAGGCTAATGATGGATGAAATAGGTACAGTGGGGATTAAGCAAACAATACCTAGCTATTGATATACAAAGTAAGCAGAATTTACCTCAATGGAAAAATCTTTACATACTCCGTGGGGAATCATGGTTTCTGGTTTGAATCAATGAATACATTCAATAAAACAATTGAGCATTTTAAAGTTTAATTCTGTTTCAACGGAAAGGCAGTACAAATTCTCTTACATAGAATCCCAAAGCAGTCAATCAAGGCCGTTCTCACATATTCCCTCCCATCTCCCCTTCCAGTAGCCTTCAGCACAGAAACCATTCTAATATGGGTCAAAGTCTGAGGCAAGACAAAGCGTTCAGGTTTAGAACAAAGGCAAAGGCATCGAAAAGGTGAACAGAACAATCTTCTGGAATTCAGCGTTTTAGTGTTGTGCCAACCTACTTACAAACATATAATAAGTCTGCTTTGTAATAAATGTATTTTATGATATCATCTTGAATAGTGTAGAAGCACACGTTGTGCACTGCTTGATAAGTGCGCCGAAGTCTTATTGGGAGACTTTAAATAGAAAGAACATTCTGGTGTAGGTAAGAAAACTTTCTCCATTTAGGTAAACATTTGCTCCATTTCACCACAGGAGAAACCGGTGCAATTAAGGCCTTAAGTGTGTATCTGATATGCTCTACATTCTATTATATTCACTAACTTACTCAAATCTGTCTGTAGATCCATAACAGATACTGAAAAAGCACAACACTGATTCATAAAAGCAGTATCCCGTGAAAGCTGTAGACCAGAATATTTGGTGTTTACTGGCATAAGAATATAGTAACAGGAATAAATGGGTTGGAGTCCATAGAATGACTGAGAAAATAAGAGGTTTCTACAGTAAAGGGAAAAAAAATGACCATAGACACAGTAGCGTCATAGAACAGCCCTACTGTATTTAAGGCAAGCTAGAACATGGGTTCTCTTGAAGACATGAGAACGCAAAAGAATGTGCGTTTTGCTTTGCTGGTTATACATATACAGTGATCCCTCGCCACTTCGCGGTTCACTTATCGCGGATTCGCTATTTCGCGGATTTTCATAATGCATTTTTTTTTTTTTTTTGGTGCATTGTGCTCTGCATTCTGATTCGCTAAAAACTCACTCCCGCTTCTTGTATCAAAACATGCTACGAATTGTGCTATCATTTTGTCGTCTCGTGCAGTTATGTGTACGTACATAAAACAGCTTGGCAAATTTACATTAAGTTGGCCAAATTATCTTGTAATTTCGAACATCTCCTAAACCCATAATGTCGACGAAACGGCCTACACGTGAGTCACTGTATTTGTATACATGTAATAGTTGCTAATTGTAAAAAAAAAGAAAAAGTTTTCTATTTCGCGGATTTCACTTATCGCGGGTCATTTTCGGAACGTAACCCCCGCGATAAACGAGGGATTACTGTACAACGAGTAAAGCAAATGGTCATGTGTAAAATGTAAACACTTGATATGTTGTGTGATTGTTGTATGGAGACGGGGGGGCCTGGGTCTGCTTGGGTGGACGGACAGACAGACGGAGGCGGGCGGGGTGGTGAGGAGCCGCCTATGTGAAGGTAACACCAGCCTCGTTGTACACCTTGAAGACCTTCTCGATGGCGTTGACGTACGCTGCCGTCCTCAGGTCAAGGCCCAGGTTGTACTTGTTAGCGGTGCGCATGATTTGCTAAAGGGGAGAGAAAACAAAGAATATAAACTCAACCAAGATATTCATCTCTCTGTCCCTTCAAGTAATCATTATTGTCCCCTCCTCCATTTCTTACCTACAGCAATACACCACTATTGTTCCATTATCAATGCAGTGATCCATTTCCACAGGATAATAAAGCATCTCTATGTGTACTTTTAAAGAAATAACCCCCAGGGAGCAATAACCAAGTAACAAACCAGCAGACTCTCATGCAGTATGTCTGCACAGAGTATTACATTTCCTGGGAGGTGGTACAGGCAACCCCATATGATGCAGGGGGATGTCATTCCACAAAGGCTGGATCCTCAGTCAGACGTGACATTAAAGTCATCAGTGTTTGTGGGATAGATAGTGTGTTAATGGTAGAGGGGAGCAGGGTAACGGTCTGAATCTTCATCCTATCTCTGCTCTCTCTGGCATCAGTGCTGGGCCTTAGCAATGATGAGAGACTAACAAAGCCCTGGCTGCTCCAGTTACCACTGCTTGCACGCACAGCAAACCGGTGAGAGAGGATGTGGGTGTGGATGTGGGGTGTGTGTGTGTGTGTGTACCATGTTCGAGAGTGATTTATTTTATGAGCTTGAATGGGGGGGAAAAGTAAATGGTGGCAAGATAGCAGTGAAAAGGCAATATGAGCTTAGTGCTGTTTGGGTAATGAGATGTGTAAAACAGAAATGGAGCTTGTCACTGGACCGTTGAAGCATGACTTTCAAGACTTCATTTCCCCAAACAGGAGTAATGGGATGCCTCAGGACTTTGTGTTGGATTAACACAGCATTTCCTTTGAATAAAACCCCTGTCCCTGGACCTGTGAGGAACCATTTAGTCCAGTTAATCACGTTTAAGCAATCAGCCTCTTACCCTGGCAGACCTCTCCATGGTGTAGGCCAGTCCTGAGTGCACAATGTCCTTCTCTGAAGCTCCCTGGAACCAAACAGAGAAAAATACATTGCAAATAGGGCTCAGAATAGGCCTCAGAGCTCACATTTAGCCCACTAAACTAAACCCTTACTCATCTCTGGAGAAATGCAGCTTAACTGTGATATACAGAGTTCCAAACTGCATCTGGAAGCAACGTCAGCACAACAGCTGTTTGTCGGGAGATTCATGAAATGGGTTTCCATGGCCGAGCAGCCGCACACAAGCCAAAGGTCACCATGCGCAATGCCAAGCGTTGGCTGGAGTGATGTAAAGCTCACCGCCATGATTCTGGAATGAGATGTTTGACCAGCAGGTGTCCATATACTTTTGGTCATGTAGTGCTACATTTTGGCCATGTAGAGTGTTGCAACCAAGGACAGACGATTTTTACGTGCTACGCACTTCAGCAGCCCCGTTCTGTGAGCTTGTCTAGCTTTCCACTTTGTGGTTGAGCCGGTTGCTCCTGGACGTTTCCACTTCACAATAACAGCACTTACAGTTGACCGGGGCAGCTCTAGCAGGGCAGAATTTTGACAAACTGACTTGTTGGAAAGGTGCCACGTTGAAAGTCACAGAGCTCTTCAGGAAGGCCATTCTACAGCCAATGTTTGTCTATGGAGATTGCATGGCTGTGTGCTCAACTTTATACATATGCCATCAACGAGTGTGACAAATAGCCGAATCCACTAATTTGAACGGGTGTCCACATAATTTTGTATATATAGTGTATATTATATCTTAATCAAATATTAGGGGTATTGTTTGACTGAAGGGAGACTAATCCAGGATCATAGAAAGGCCGGTGTGGGGAGGGTTGTACTCACAGCGATCCTGGCCTGGAACTCAGAGGTAGGGACCACAGGGATGGCTCCTCCATGCTTCCCAAACTTCCTCTCCAGACTCTCCTGGACGGACACTGAGGGAGACCACAGACAGTTCATATGTATATGACTAGATGATGTATATTATGTTGTAGTGAATATGGATATGAATCTGACTAAATCCTCATTGAACCATCACGAAGGATACAGCTCATAAATCTTCACTTTTAGGTCATTTTAAAGTTAGTTCACCTGCATTAATGATCTGGTATAAATGTTCTCTTTCTACAAAAACGTTATGGGTTTGGCAATTCACAGCCGTATCTATTCTGAGCTCTTTTCCATGTCTCCATCACTGCCCAGTCTTGCCACTCTCGTGGGACTGGAGAATGGCTTCAGCTTCTGAATTATTCAGAAACCATCCCACTCGGCGACCAGCCTAACCCCAGCTCAATCCCCCGCTGCAATGTACTGAAAACCGAATCTACATCCATGTTCTGAGGGGCTTTTGTGTGAAAATGCATGTGCACAATATCAGACTGCCTCATTGACTGATGCTGCTGATAGACCGGAGAGAGAGAAAGAGGGTGAGTGAGTGTTAGACATGGCCTGCAGACAGTCAGCATCCACCTCTTCCTGGAAACCCTACATAAAGTAACTGCCAATAATGTTCTCGCTCACCAGGGACGGAGGAGGGGCTGTACTGTGCGTGCTGTGCATGTGTGTGTGTGTGTGTCTGCGTGCCTACTCTGCAGTCCAATACATTTTTTATGTGCAACATGAGTCACAGCTGTAAAAAAACAACATTGTGTTTAATCAGCCTCGGGTTTGACATTTCTAATAGTTCTCATTCCCATTCTAACAAATCTCCCCGTTCACACGGGGAAGTAATTAAAGATTTACACTTTAGTATAATACAAGATCAACAACATCCATCTTTGTGACATAACAGAGAGCAGGCTGAACTTAGTAGGAGCGAGTGCTTCCCTACAGGTAGAGAAATGTCAGACTTACTGAGCAGGTGGTAGTTGGAGTCCCTCTCGTACTTGAAGGTCAGTCTACCGTAGCTGACATGGTTCAGGTTCTTCAGCCACTCAAAGTAGGAGACAGTCACTCCACCAGCATTCAGGTACATGTCCTGAATAAACAAGAGAGGGTGAACGTTTACAGACACCAGCATTACAGCTATGATGTAACATACAGGCAACCAAGAGCTGTGAAGTCAAAGAGTAAGTTACACAGAGACAGATGAAGCAGCTATCTGAACTAAATTGATTTCTAAACAAAATGTATGATAATTGTTGTTGTATGCATTGTCTTAAAATATCCCTGACTGGGCCTCCCGGGTGGCGCAGTGGTCTAGGGCACTGCATCGCAGTGCTAACTGCGCCACCAGAGTCTCTGGGTTCGCGCCCAGGCTCTGTCGCAGCCGGCCGCGACCGGGAGGTCCGTGGGGCGACGCACAATTGGCATAGCGTCGTCCGGGTTAGGGAGGGTTTGGCCGGTAGGGATATCCTTGTCTCATCGCGCTCCAGCGACTCCTGTGGCGGGCCGGGCGCAGTGCGCGCTAACCAAGGGGGCCAGGTACACGGTGTTTCCTCCGACACATTGGTGCGCCTGGCTTCCGGGTTGGAGGCGCGCTGTGTTAAGAAGCAGTGCGGCTTGGTTGGGTTGTGCTTCGGAGGACGCATGGCTTTCGACCTTCGTCTCTCCCGAGCCCGTACGGGAGTTGTAGCGATGAGACAAGATAGTAATTACTAGCGATTGGATACCACGAAAATTGGGGAGAAAATGGGATAAATTTATAAAAAATAAAAATAAAAATATCCCTGACTATGATTCATCTCCATTCAAAGAAATAGAGTCACTCTGGAAACCAGAGTTATGCAATCCAACTCATCAATGTTCCTGAAATCCCAGTCTTCATTGTAGATTTAACAAGTCAGAATCTGGCCTACTTCCAGGCTATTTTTCTGTTGTTGATCTTGGTCTGTGAAACTGACTCTATAAATATCTACGTCTCCAGGACCAACAGAATCTAATGGAACCCGCTACAGGTGTAGGGCGGTCCAGCCCCTGAAGGGACTCTTATCAACTCTACGTAAGAGGGTTTGTCTTCTCAAGAATTCAGCATTCTCCGTGTTGCTTTTGCCATTCCCCATTTTCTCACATCTCTGTGAAGCAGTAGGTTTTTATTGTGAAAACATCCTGTAGGTCTGCTATCTGATTGGAAGTTGACCAATAGGATTACTGTTGAGTTAACAACTCAGATTTAAATATAAACATATTCAAAGGGTTATAAAAAGGGTCTTAGCTTCATTGTGTCTTTCTCTTTGTTCCTGACCTGCGCTGGTGAGACACACTCGCCCTCTGTCTCTCGCCACCCCAGAAACACCTGGGGCGTGGCTTTTCAGGCTATGACGTCTCTCTCTGTCTGTCTCCCTCTCCCATGAGCTAAGGCACAAGCAATGGATTCTTTGTCTCGTTCTCTCCCTCTCTGATCATGCCTTGAATAATGCTTTGTAATATTAGTAACGCCTTGTAACTTAAAAGGGATATGTTGGGATTTTGGCAATGAGGCCCTGTATCTACACCACCGATCAACAGTTTGGGGTCACTTAGAAATGTCCTTGTTTTTGAAAGAAAAGCACATGTTTAGTCCATTAAAATAACATTGAATTGATCAGAAATACAGTGCAGACATTGTTAATGTTGTAAATGACTATTGTAGCTGGAAATGGCTGATTTTGTATGGAATATCTACATAGGCGTACAGAGGCCCATTATCAGCAACCATCACTCCTGTGTTCCAATGGCATATTGTGTTAGCTAATCCAAGTTTATCATTTTAAGAACGCTAATTGATCATTAGAAAACCCTTTTGCAATTATGTTAGCACAGCTGAAAACTAGCATGCTAGCAGATACCCATAGACCTCCAGTCATTGCGCTAACGCTAGTTAGCAATTGCGTTAGAGCTAGTTAGCAACTTCCTTCAAACTGCTCGCACATGGTATCCACGAGTTCATCTGACTCTGGGGAAGTAGACAAAGGGCCTCATTGCCAAAATCCCAAAGTATCCCTTTAAGCCTTGTATGTGAATTCATTAATTTTACAACGTAATTAAATCAATTAGCCTTTAGAATTCCATTCTCAGACATTTCTAATACTTTAACTCAACTAGTCTCCTTGCACATTGCTAAATCATCTTTATGGAGTCAGAGAATTAACTAAATAGAATTTGTTAGCATACAAACGACAGTCTTATTACGGGTTGCATGTGAGGTAGAAATAATATACAAACATGATAAATATTTCCCAACTACACAAGTGGATAAATAATGAATATGCAGTCGGAAATATGAATGCAGCCTCTCACCGGAATCACCATGATATTCCTCTCCAGGAAGATCTTGTCAGCGTCCGGAGTGGTGGGGCCGTTAGCTCCCTCAGCAACGATCTGGAACAAACAAAGAGGATTTAAATACAATCTACATACAGAATCCAGCTCTCCACAAATGTATTTTTACTGTTAGTGATGATTGTGTACGTTTTACATAACTTACATAAACATTACTAAACAACCCCCAATTAGCCTGCTCGGTCAAACTGACTGGAACAAACACATTCATGTGGAATCGTTGCACATCACCCAATGCTGGTCTGACCTTGGCTTTGATTTTGTGGGCATTGTTCCTGGTCAGCTGCTTCTCGCTGGCGGCGGGGATCAGGATGTCACAGTCGGCCTCCAGGATGCTGCCATTGTACGGTGTGGAGTCGGGGAAGCCCACGATGGTGCCATGTTGCTGGTGAGAAGGAGGAGAGACGAAAGAGAATGAGACACAGAGAGAGATAAAGTAGACAGAGTACCAAAGTGTATCACTAGTCATGCGTCTCAAACGGCTGTATGGCTGTGGGGGACTTTCAGAGTGTAGGGACACTGTACGTCCCCTAGGTGGTAGCCTTAGACGGTACGTTCCACTGTGCTCTCCACAAGGACAGGGAACAGCCAGAGGTCGGTCGACCTGCAGGTTATTGACCGTGGCTATGAGTTGTGTACTGACCAGCTTGTAGTCCTCCAGCTCCTTGGGGTCGATGCCATTGGGGTTCCAGATGCTTCCATCCATCTCACCAACGCCAACACACTTGGCCCCGATACGGTGCAGGTAACGCATGGAGTGCATGCCCACGTTACCGAACCCCTGGGAGAAGAGGAAGAAGGACACGCTTCAGAATAAAATGTAGAAAATAGGCCAAAAATAAATAAAAAAATCCAACCTGGGTGCCCTGTGGTAGATAATTCATGCGTTGCTAAGCCTGTTCCGCTTGTATGTACCAAATGTCCATTTATGTTCTTGTTCAGGAGAAACATGCTCGGTTGGCACAGTAAACATGTCATGTAGCGTCTTCTGGTCCAATGAGTTTATTGTTCGCTAATGCTAATGAGGACACAGTAATCAGTAGATATTGTAATTAGCAGTAGCAATGTGTTCTACTGTAGGAGGAGGACAGTCCTCTACACATCCAAATAGAACACCTTGCTAACGAGCCATTATGCCTTCTGTTCGGTGATTATACCGACCTCGTGGGTTCCATCCTATAGTAGTCTAGAATGTTGCTACCTCTAACCCCCAAAAAAATACACGTTGTGCTTGATCTGATGACAACCAAGCAGTGTGGATCTATCCTTGAACGAAATACTTTGCCTACGTGTATCTGGAGGACACAGCAATCTCTTCCCAGCTTGAGCTATATATATATATATATTCCAATACCGTTTAACATCCGGAACATATTCATACATCACTCAGATATTGATTATTTATGACATGAGGAAAGTAGGCAGCTCCACTACTGCAGCGGCCAATCGAAAGACACCAGTCAGCAACCTAGATTACTGACGGCACTTACTCCCCCCCGGTCTTTCCAGGCGAGCAGAAACCTGCTGGTTAGGTATGGATTTTAAGGGATAAGGATGCGTTAGATTACAGACACATTTTTAAAAAAGGCATCTGGACCGAATTAAATCTTGCCTCTAAGATGTTTTCCTAATGACATTTCCCATAATTACATTAGAAGACTGCAGAACAGAGGAATTGATTCTCTGGCCAATTTTGCACTGAATCGCGTACAACTGATATCTTGTCAACATGAGGGGGAATATGTTGAACATAAAGGCTTAGTGCTTGGTCTCAGTGCCAAAAGGTACAGTCATTCTGTAGACATAAGCAGTGCTGCAGTAGATGCATACCTTGCATTAAGCAGCGCTGCCGTAACAGAAGACACCGTAAGGTGCAGAGTCAAACCTCTTATTGCTTTGAAACCTGATGAAAGACGCTTAATAAAATGCCATTCCTAATCAATAAAGTGCCGTGTCTGTGTACCTGGATGACAAAGGTCTTGTCGGTGAAGCCGGGGCTCAGGCCCAACTGGCTCATGTAGGCCGTCTCGTTGATGAAGTTCTCGATGCCGTGGAATACTCCACGCCCGGTGGCTGAGATCCTGCCGTGGATGCCCCCCTGGCTGATGGGCTTACCAGTCACACAGGCATGGGCGTTGATGTCCTGGACACAGAGGAGAGGAGCGTGTGGTAAGTTAGTGGTGGAATTAGCAACTTCACCAAAGAAAACAAATTCAGCAGGCGGCCATTTTATTATACATATTTTTTCAACCTTGTATTAGGTACTCTGGACAGTGTAGTCAACATATGTTGGGATCTATTAAAGACAAATCTTTCAAGGGGCAAAGATAAGGATCTAGCGAGACACCACTGAATAAATATTTGACTCAGAAACAAATCTAATTAGAAATCTGCAGTCGATGACTATGCCCCAAAAAATAAATAATCACAACGTGCCCTCTTCAAGAAGTTAAATCCGCTTCGTGTTTCGTTTCCTTGCCACGATACTAACAAATATCGCAATACTGGTATCGTCCTGGCCTTAACGGACACAGCACAGTCCTCAAACTGTGATAAGCCTAATCCTAGACAGCACAAGAGCACACGTTTCTTCATAGTGCTGTTTTTAGACTGAGACCAACATCTATGGCCAGGCTATAGGGTAGAAGTTGTAGTGTACAGTTGAAATGCTTTACCTTTTGGAGTGCTCCCTGACCTCTTCCCTGGTAATCAACAAAGCATATATGATAATGTAATACAGCAAGAGACTGGTTGAGCTTCGTCTTTCGAAAAACGCTGTCATTAGAACTGGAACAGTAGCCTTATGGCAAGAAAATAATGGTAGAAGTGTCAGCTTATGGAAAGTCAAAGCACTTCCTCTACCGCCAGGGCGATTGGAAATGGATCTCAGAATACTGTCTGGAGCCAAGGAGCGGGTGTTACGAGGCCAGCAGAACTTCCTGTAAAAACTCTAATCAGCAAAAGGGATAGGGATAAAACAGTGACATAGTGGAGTTGTTTACTCAGCAAAGACAATAGGGATGGCTAGTGTGCAAACAGAATAATCACAACTTAGCATTTGACCTCTAGCTACCGTACACAGATAAGCTCAGCTTTGTGGTCTGCAGTTGTGTAACAATCGCTTCGTTATCAGGTTGATAAGACATGAACAGATTCACGGTGATAAAATATGCAAAGCAGAGGAACACCTGAGAAAGTTACGTATATACTAGCCAAAATAAAGCAAACACTTGAGTAAGTGAGGGATACAAAGTATATTGAATGCAGGTTATTCCACATAAGTGTGGTTCTTGAGTTAATTAGGCAGTTAACATCCCATCATGCTTAGGGTCATGTATAAAAATGGCCAGTTGCTAGAAGAGGAGATCTCGGTGACTTTGAAAGGGGGTCTCAAAGGAGCATAGGTGGTTTAATGGGTGTATGTGTGTGTCTCAGTCACCAGATCTCAATCCAATTGAACACCGATGGAAGATTCTGGAGCGGTGCCTGAGACAGCGTTTTCCACCATCAACAAAACACCAAATAATGGAATTTCTTGTGGAAGAATGGTGTGGCATCCCTTCCAAGGCGCATTGAAGCTGCTCTGACGGCTCGCGGTGGACCAACGCCCCAATAAGACACTTTTATGTTGCCATTTTTCTGTATTTTGGCAGTTACCTGTATACGTATGTCATCCTCCTTCATTTCAGTGGTTTAGAGTAATTGTTAAAAGCCGTTTAACTTAGTTGATAGGAAGTGCTGGGGAAAATTCAATGTCTATTGTTGGAGAGGGCAGTGAGTTTATACAGGGAACACGTACATGGTGGCCCATGGTGTTGGCATAGGTGTCAGCGATCCAAGACATCTCCCTCTCTCCAGTGCCCATGTCAGGGGCAGGGACATCAATGCCAGGTCCTGACAGGAGAAAGACAAAATCATTTTAAAGTAAACTTATAGGATAACTAAAATGGCTTCCGTAAAGAAGAAACAACCAATACACCAACAAACCCATACTGAAACATGCAGACCCAATTAAATATATTGCTGTGAAACAATAGAGGCTCTCATGGCCCACTTTGAATCTATGGCAGTGTACGGAAGACACAGTGCCAGAGGGTATGGTTGCCATGCAGGGTTACACACTTATACACCCATTAAGCACACACACTACCGTTCAAAAGTTTGGGGTCACTTAGAAATGTCTTTGTTTTTGTCCATTAAAACACCATCAAATTGATCAGAAATGCAGTGTAGACATTGTTAATGTTGTAAATGACTATTGTAGCTGGAAACGGACGACAATAGAATAGAATAGAATTCTATTGTCGTCCGTTTCCAGCTACAATAGTCATTTACAACATTAACAATGTCTACACTGCATTTCTGATCAATTTGATGGTGTTTTAATGGACAAAAACAAAGACATTTCTAAGTGACCCCAAACTTTTGAACGAGTTTCAGAAGAAAGTCCTTTGTTTCCGGCCATTTTGAGCCTGTAATCGAACCCACAATTTCTGATGCTCAACTAGTCTAAAGGCCAGTTTTATTGCTTCTTTAATCAGCACAACAGTGTCAGCTGTGCTAACATAATTGCAAAACGGTTTTCTAATGCTCAAATAGCCTTTTAAAATGATAAACTTGGATTAGCTAACACAACGTGCCATTGGAACACAGGAGTGATGGTTGCTGATAATGGGCCTCTGTACGCCTATGTAGATATTGCATTCAAAATCTGCCGTTTCCAGCTACAATAGTCATTTACAACATTAACAATGTCTACACTGTATTTCTGATCAATTTTATGTTATTTTAAATGGACAAAAAATGTGCTTATCTTTCAAAAACAAGAACATTTCTAAGTGACCCCAAAGTTTTGAATGGTAGTGTACGTACAGTAGCTCCTCATTCTAGGAATTCAAGCACTCCGATAGTTACACGTCACGTGACTACACTAAAACATGTAGCTACACAAACAGTCCCCTCCTCCCTCTATAGGAGACTGTTGGGGAATGCCTTTTAATAACAGGCTCCTCTGGACTGCTCTGATACCTTGCTGATTTAGTGACCATGTGGACCACATTTACAGCTTTGGATAACAAATAGCGACAAAGAGAGCAATTCTTGCCTTTTGAAACAATGTGAACTTGTCATGCTAGAAGCCCCTAATAGGTCACAGGCACTTCAAGCATTGAATGCATAACCCTAAAATAACTCTTAAACAAGCGGAAGTCCTTGGGAGTGATAGGGAATTGTTACAAGGAAATGTGAAGTTAATGTGAACTCATTCTTTAATTGCGATGTCAAAAACCCCAAAAATATTTTGTGGATTATTGCGTTTTAGATCGTTTCTCGTTTCTGCCTTCATGCCTTCATGCCTTGTCAAGCCTTTTGTTTAACCCCTCTCTCATCGTGGTTATTTGTGTGTGTGTGTGTGTGTGTACTGCACTGTGGGCTCATGAAACCCTGCCTCTGACAGTATGGGCTAGGGGGAAGGCAGACCCACTCCAGGGGACCATGTGTTCATAAACATTACCGCCAGACATTTTTCACCAGCAGCCTTCAATGTTCCCCTGGACACAGACACTACTCACCAATAAAACCCTTCTTGGCCAGCTCAATGGTGAATCTTCTGGTGATTTTCTCCAGCTCATTGTCCTGCACGCAGAGCATAACAGTATGATAAAGGGCATTGCATATTTCACTGGTAGTAAAGTCAGACAAAAGAAGTAAAGCCACTACTACTATCACAGAACAAAAACTTCCTACTCAAATATTAAGAAGCAACGTCGGCTTCAGGTAAGTTAATTCTACTAAAGAACACCAAAAGTGACACACTCATCCACCTGGCTCAAGGACAGAAAGTCATTGAGTATCAGTGACTAAAATGCTTCAACTTTCAGAGCCAGCAGCCTAGCAGATCAGAGGGGGTGGGTGTCCCAGTCATGATGTCTACCAGCTGATGGCTCAGCAGTTCTCCCCAGAGCAGAGCTGCCAATGCCTAATGGAGCCCTAGGGCCACTGGCAACAACAGATGGGATGGGTCAGCACTGGGCTGGCAACAGGAAGGGGAGCGAGATCCCACTGACTAACAGCTTCCTGCGCAGAGCTCTATAGAACACTGAATGGGGCGATCTATTATTTTACATAAGATATTCAATATATTAATAACTTCTGATATAATATGTACAACCTGCACTTAATCAAGTTATTTTTTGCAAATTCAAATGAGAACCTTATTAAGTGCAGGTTACGCATATTTTGTATTCATGACAAATCATTTTCCATAAGTAATCTCAGCTTTTTTGGGGTCAAAGTTGAAGGTGGAGATTCCCTCATCCTTGTTCCCATCACTGCGAAAACAAACTCCACTGAATGGTCACATAATAGAACATCCTGCAGCCTTACTATCTATGCACTAGGGGTAAATACAGAGCAACGAACCGAGTGAGGTAAAAATGAAATGACTTTGACAGCACTCTAATCACTGGTTTAGATGACTTGGTAATGTGAGCCTGTACGCTAAGCTCTGAGAGTCACAGATAAACAATTTCACAATAAAAGACAAAATGGCCTTGTTGAAAGGGAACACACCCTAAAGCGAATGTGAAAGTGACACGTGACTGGGTGAACATCAACAGTAAGTATTTAATCAAATACTCTGGCGTATCCAGAAACAAACTAATACCCACAGTGTAATTCTTTACGTTGATCTTCACTCCAGCTTTGGCTCCTCCAAACGGCACATCTGTAAAGGATATTAAATGGACGGGGTTGCAACAGGAAAAACAGCAATAGGCCGTATAAAAAATACTTGTCTGGAGGACTTATGTCTAGAAAGATACTGTGTAGGCTTATAAAAAGCCCTTACCCACGACAGCACATTTGTATGTCATCAGCGAGGCCAGGGCTTTCACCTCGTCGACAGACACCTCGGTGCTGTAACGGATACCTGGAAAACACAACATGGCAGAGTTAGTGGAGTGAAACCTGTGATATCAGACTTGGCTGAAAAAAGTTGCGTTTTCTCATTTTCATCTCTAGCTAGAGTACGTGTGTATAAGAATATTAGGAAAATGGTATACTTTAACTTTATGCATGATGAAAACAATATGTCTAATAAGTTGCTGTACAATAAAACCAGCGATCCCACTGGCTTCATCAGTTTGGTATTTTATTCTCCAACACAAGGAGGTGGACTAATGCAACTAGCCTACTCACACACAATCACAAGCTAGGGGGTATTTTGCGCCCTGATTATTAAGCCTTTAACCCGTCTCAAAACCACTCTCATAAAGAAATGAACTTGTTAGAGGAGTATGAGCGGGAGAGAAAAAGAGGGCACAAAATCCAAATACTCCATTTCATACTAGGCCTCTTGTAGTTGTCGCAGGGAGTCGGTTTTAGGAAATGCACAAAATGGTTGCAGCTGCCCAGTGTCTGAGAGTTACAGTAGAGCTCCGTAGGAGAGGAGACGCTTGCATTTTAGGGAGGTAGAAACCACACACCGCCTAGCGCTATGACTCACTGAGGGGATACAATTAGGCTGAACCAGGTTGGCCTGTAATGCGACCGGGAAAAAGCGGGGAGGTAGGAGCGCCCTTCTCAAATCAAACAGTAATCTGCACCGCCCAGTCATATTGTCAACCAGGTAGTATGGTGCATTGTTCAGAAACACATAAACATATGCTTAAACTTTCAAACCAGTTTTCCTCATGAAGGCAGATAAAGCCCGTTTTTTTTTATTTATCAAAAGCAAAACACTTTCGCACGAGAAAACTCGGAATCCTAAATCATTACTCCATGTGTCTGACATACGTCACTTTGTTGAGTAGACTTCCAGCTCACGCCTGGAAGGCAGCCAGGTTTTAAAGCTAATACCATCAATCACTTTTCACCCAGTGCAAACTCCACCCACCCGGGGCCAGCTTAAAAAAACTCAAAAAAACTCCCTCACTCCTGAGACCGCAGGCCAGGCCCCCTCCACTCCTCCACAAAGAGGAAAAACATAGTGAGATGGAAACTGGGTGTGGTCTTGGCAGGTTTGTCTTGTTCACCGACTACCACTCACCACTACATTCTACACACATTACCTCTCAAACCCTTCTACTTCTGAAAGACACTGAAGCTTTTAATAGCTGCATAAAAAGTAGGATATTTCTAATTAGTGCAACATGAGGCTAATGGTTCAAACTTGATGCTGAGATCTGATTTTGGGAAAGGTGTTCTATTCAAAAGCAGACCAAAACAGGATTTAGGATTGAAAGGAGATTAATGTATTTCGCCCACAGGGAAATATTTGTGGTTTGTTGTGATTATTAGTATAATCACCACCCCTTCCCTTTAACAAATCAGATTTCATCTTTAACAATCTGCCATAGGCAATAGGCATATACCTACTGTATGTCAGTTGACATATGGACAAGTGACCCAACTGTGGTTTGTGACTACTACTATGAGTTCCCATTGTAGACAATTCAGTACAGTAAAGCATTGTAAAGTAAATATGTTCTGTACAATATACTTTAATGTACTGAACTCTACGCACTGTTGATTACGTCAACAAAAACAGTGACTCAAATAAAATCGCCAAACACCTATTTTTCAGTGGCGATTGACGAGACTAACTGAAATAGACCCAGAAGAAAAAAAATGTATATATAATTTTTTATTTCAGTTGACTAAAACGAGACTAAATTATCTCTGTGAGTAAAATCTGACTACCAAATGAACTGGACAAGAGTTTAGGGGAGATTGAGAGCTTTTCCGTGATAAGCATGATTAATATTAGCGGCACAGATACGCAGCGCAGTTCTGTTCAGCAGTGGGAAGGACGCCCCATGCCCGGCACGCAGCCTACGTCAGCTGGTGAGCTGCGGGGGAGCAAGCGATGAGTGAGCGTTGACAAGTAGACAAGCTCCGCTGTCGATTATACACATTGCGCAGGCAACTCTCTTGCTTCCCCGTAGCTAACCAGTCACCACCAGCCTTCTAGTTAGCTACCCTTCGCCTGGTTAAGAAACACCAGCTGCTATACTTAACAAAAGAAATGCATTGGATTTAATAGTAAAACAACTGTCTAGTTATGTTTCTCTCCCTTAAGTATAGAAAAGTAGACTCTTTGTAGTCTCGTTCAACACTCCCCCTTACCCACTACATTTCATAGCCAGGTTCTGTAGCCAAGTCTTCCTCTTTTCCTAAGAGAAAACATCTTGATTCTAGCCTCTAACGTTCAAAATATATGACCCATAATAGCGGCACTGCATTTTACATTCATAAAGCATATCGTGGGCCGTTCTAAAAGTAACCTACTTGCGGACTGGACTATTAATAATTTGTTTAGGCTACACCTTGTTCGGTCATGTTACCTCAATAGCTAGCTATAGCTAACAACCTGGGGTGCGGTCAGCAAGACGGAACGTTCAGATAGAAATATGCTATGTAGAACAAGCATACTTCTCTGACATGTTGAATAAGGAATAACGTCGGCTCTATTCATGGTATTTCTACCTGTAAAGTTCAAGAACGTTTTGCAACTGAATGTGGTCCTGGTAACATTACCAGTAGTCTATATGCAAACGTGGTGGCACAGAAAGAAAGGAAAGAAACAATTTGACAAAATTCCTCTTACCACTACACTATATCTGACTTTATTTTGAGTTCATGTGGATCCAGTGACTCAGACCAAGACTCGAGCACTGGGACTAGGACTTGTCAGTCACCAATGGTCGAGTCACTTGGTCTTGAGCACAGGGGACTTGGGACTCGATTTGGACTCTAGGTTTAGTGACTCGACTACATCACTGGCTGAAACAGTCATTAGCCACCATTCTACTTTTGGACACCAATGTGGCTGCAGCGTCTGTGGAACGTTGATAACAATGGCAATGATGCGACTGAGTGACGGAGGTGCAACCCATACTACTTTGTGGCACCATCTGGTGATTGTGCTACTCTCCCTCTCTCTCTGGTGTGTGTCGGTTTTGTATGTAATGTGGTGTTGTTACGAGGGTCCACGAGGAGGCCATGCACAACGGGGGTGATTTACAATTACACATTAACACGGGAACCAGGATCACCCTTCCTGCCTTTGAGTTGGTCACCAGAGCTGGAATGGGTTTCATTATATGACTAGGTCATAAAGGCCACCAGGGACAATATGTAATCCGTTCTCCCCCTTTCTTTACGAGTGACCCCTGGAAAGAGCACAAGACAAAATGCAACCCGTTTCAGGAAGCTAGGCGTATGAGGCACGTCACTACTTCACAGGAGAGGCATTTGAACGTAATTTTCCCCCAGTTTTTTGTCAGAAATGCCTTCTGGAACATATGAACTCTCATGTGTCTTAATAACAAACTTGTATGCCATCTGTAAATACGAATAGAATCATTAAATTACGAGTCTAGTTGGTTTAGCCACGGAAAAAGGAACCTTCCAGCTAGCCATGATTGATTGAGATAATGGATGGGCTGGACATGCCGGGAGATGGGTTTGGATTGGTCTGCCATGTAGCTTGCTTATGTCTATAACATGAGCTGCTCAGTATGTGTGCATAATCCATACATTTATTTTTTTGCCCCTTTTTCTCCCCAATTTTGTGATATCCAATTGCGATCTTGTCTCATCGCTGCAACTCCCCAACGGGCTCAGGAGAGGCGAAGGTCGCGTCATGCATCCTCCGAAACATGACCTGCCAAACCGTGCTTCTTAATACCCACCCGCTTAACCCGGAAGCCAGCTGCACCAATGTATCGGAGGAAACACTGCTCTACTGACGATAGAAGTCAGCCTGTAGGCGCCAAGCCCGCCACAAGGAGTCGCTAGAGTGCAATGAGCCAAGTAAACCCTCCCCTAACCCAGACGACACTGGGCCAATTGTGACACAGCCTGGGATCGAACCCAGGTCTGTAGTGACGCCTCAAGCACTGCAATGCAGTGCCTTAGACCGCTGTGGCACTCAGGAGTCCACTTACGACAGCTTTAAAAATAAAAAAATGATATACCGGTAATGAAAAAATGTGCTATCGACAAAGATCAGTGCAGTGGGAAAAAGTTGTGATGGCACGATCATCCTCCAGAAAATAGTCCTTGCTCTGAATGAATCAGACGATGAGGAAAAAACATTTCCATTGAATCAAACATTGCAGAGTTTTCTGATGACAGTGATGGGGAAGAAACAGCGATCAACAGTGTTGTCACAGAGGAAGTTGATCAAGTTTTGAAATCAGTGGAATGCTTGGTTGAAGCAGAGTATGATTGCAAATGCGGTGGGAGTCGAAAAGAGAACACGGGCGGCTCTCCAATGCCATTTCCAAAAGGACAAAATCACTCTCCTTTCCACTCTCAAAGTATGGCAGTTTGGGTCTGGGAATTCCATAAGGCCGAGGCTACTAGCAGTTTCATAATGTTGGCTCCCTCTTCTGGTTGCGTGAAGGATAAACCCGGGACTGCTGAGCTCACTGTGGCCTTATTGGGCCTGTCCCCTACTGTCCCAGACCCTCCATTGGTGGCAGCTTGAATTGGGTGAGAGCCCTCCCACCTGATGGTTGATGACTGGCCTGGCCCAGGCCCTGGACTAGAGGAATGATTTGCCGTGATTGGTAATTGGCAGAAAGGCGAAGGAGTGGTGCTTTGTCTAGATGAAGGAGGAATGCTAACTTGTGTCACTGGCATAGAGGGCTTTGGTGGAGCGGCCTGTTCCCCGTGCTCCGTGTTGGCTGTTGACCTCGGAGCCTCCGGAGACTGTGTGCCATGCTGTACCAGAGGAGCAGATTGGGAAAGAAAGGCAGACAGGTCAGGTCCATGTGGAGGGGTTGTCAGGTCAACTCCCTGTTCGTTCCTCTCCAGGAAGGATGAGACCATCCGTGCCTCCTCCAATTCCCTTCTTGCTTGACGGTGCCGTCGCTGCTGTGCCAGGCCCTTGGCAATGAATTCCCGTTCCTGTAGAGCTCTACGGGCCTGCACATCCAATAGGTGACATCATTCGTCAGCCTGTCGTTCCTCTTCAATCTGACGCTCAATTTCCTTCAATGCTAGTAGTTTCATCCTCTCTCGTAAGACAGAGGTCTGTGAATTGCTGAGGGCTAGTGAATGGCGGCTGCCACGGTCACTTCCAAAGGGGTATCCACTGGTCGAACTCTCACTCCGTCTTGAGTGCCTCGAAGATTTCCCATTAGTTAAGGGGTGAGCGGAGCCTGCCTCAGGAAGCTGGTCGACCTGTGCGGTGGGAGTTACCTCCTACATGGGTTCTTCCTGTAGACCACTTTCCCGTCCCAAAGCAGTTTTCGGTCCTTGGCTCGGAGGGGATGGTTGATGGCTGAAACGTACAGTTAATCCATCGCCACTTTGAGCTCTGGTGGCCTTGCCCTTTGGTGTGGGAAACTCGACCACATAATCCTTAAGATAACCAGGTGCTTGTCTGGTTCTTCTGGTGCTGCTGGTGATTGAGGATGAAGCTTTCTTTGTTGCTTTGGGCTTAGCTCCTGGATCTTTTATTTGTTCCAAGACTTTTCCCTCACCTGCTCTTTCCTCCTTTCTTCTTCCTTCCAGTGGAGACAATTCTTCCTTCTCCATTTCCTTTTCACCGGTCTTTGGTTCAGTCATCATCCTGCTTCGAGGACCATTGAAAGATTAGTGGACAGGTAGGATGACTGACAGTGAAGGTGAACAGGTGGTCACGGGTCAGGTGACAGAGGAATGGATGAGACTGAGGCAGGAATTCCTTCAACCATGAAGTGGTATATTTACTGGGTAGTCTGTGGATTCATGGACGCACAGAACGTCTGAATTAGACGGAGTTAAGGAAGAGAAAGCAGCGAGATCGGGCGATGGCGGTTTCCTCCTTTTAATGAGTTGAGATCTGTCTGACATTTCCACCTGACCTAATTAAAGCGCCCCTGGCCCAGCTGAGCAAGTGGCCATGACTTAAGGGATTCTTCCACCAACTCCATGGGCCTTTTCTACAACCTGTGTAGTAATATTATTGGTATCTCAGAAAGCCATTTACATTGCTAGTTATAGCCTAATGTTAGCTAGCTAGCCAACATTGAACACAGTTGGTTAGCTAAGGGCAACCATGGCATCCATGACAGAGAAGAGTTCATCCATGTATACGGGTAACAGGCTAACTACACCGCTCGCATCGCGTACATTTAGAAATCTATGTTATTCAATTATTGCGCCAACGAGGGTCTGCGTTGCCAAGGGTTAACACAGAACCCAAAACGGCAGCGCACATGCGCCATCGCGCATAAATGTATTTTGTCCACCTACACCAAATGTGATCACGACACGCAGGTTCAAATATCAAAACAAACTCTGAACCAATGACATTAATATTTGGGGACAGGTCGAAAAGCATTAAACATTTATGGCAATTTAGCTAGCTAGCTTGCACTTGCTAGCTAATTTGTCCTATTTAGCTAGCTTGCTGTTGCTAGCTAATTTGTCCTGGGATATAAACATTTGGTTGTTATTTTACCTGAAATGCACAGTCCTCTACTCCGACAATTAATCCACACATAAAACGGTCAACCGAATCGTTTCTAGTCATGTTTCCTCCTTCCAGGCTTTTTCATCTTTGAATTTATATGGCGATTGGCATCTAAACTTTCATAGTATTACCACGACAACTGGCAACACAGTTCGTCTTTCAATCACCCACGTGGGTATAACCAATCAGGAGATGGCACGTGGGTACCTGCTTCTATAAACCAATGAGGAGATGGGAGAGGCAGGACTTGCAGCGCGATCTGTGTCAGAAATAGAAAGGAGTTCTATTTAAGCCCTTGGCAACGCAGACACTCGCGAGCAGTGTGGGTGCAATAACTGAATAACATACATTTCAAAATGTATTTTGCAACGCATGCGTGAGCAGTGTGGTCAGCCTATTACACGTGTTAGATACATTTTCAGATATTATGGTGCTTTCAAGACAACTGAGGTCAAATCATGAGGTCAGTGATCTCCAGGTCGGAGCTCTAAAAAGAGGCCTGAAGTCCGATGTCAGAGATTTACGAGTTCCCTGTTCCCAGTTTTGAACACGGCATAACTGGTCTTGGAACTGTGACAACAGGAAGGCTCTCCCAGCTTGGCTAGATGGGATATGTAATGATTTTGCCAACACAGCCAGATATGTACACATTCTTGCATCCTTAACCTTTTTTAAACTGACCATCTAATTTTGGTGCCCCGCTCTGTCAGATGGCCATGTCCTCTCAAAAAACAAACATTACGTAATTAAGCACGTATAGTAATTAGTATGATTCTGTGTTCCCATGCAAAAGTGATTGCTTTTGATAAGTGCTTTATCTGCCTTCCCAATGAAAATTCAAACATGTATTGTATTACAAAAGAGATTTATGTTTCTGGAAGATGCACCATGCTGCCTGGTTGACAACATGACCTAGAGGAAAAGATTACGGTTTGGTTTGAGATGGGCGCTCTGCTCCCACTCTTTTCGCCAGATGATGGGCGACTGCCCGGTTCAAACCTGGACAGCATAAAATGACTCCCTCTATAGCGGAGCGCTTTCGACACACCCACTCGCCCATACTCCAGCCGCCATATCACAAGACAGAACAATGAGACAGATATTTCACTGGATGTTTAACTGTGAAGCATCCGCTTGGCGTTTCCACTCCCTTCCAAATATGGAAGTGGGAGAAGATGGAACGAGATGGATTTTGGCCGACATTCTGCAAATGTTCTCATCGATTAAACATTTGATCTCAATACAGTTTGATGTTCCCAAAACTAGAATATGTTATGAACAGAGTGGACTAAGGTTTGTAGACTTTACACTTTGCAAAAGTATTATTATTATTTTTTTTAAATCGCGTTGTTTAGGAGTGCAAATGCGAATTGAGTTATTGCACACGCAGAGTAGGCGTTCCCTAACTGAAATATGCAGACGATACTAGATCGAGCCAATAGGATCTCGCTAGGTCGTGCTTAGTTCTGCCCACTATGGCTCATTTGTTCCAATTGGAAATGACAGGCTGTAGTCCAGTTGGGTTAGTTCTAAAAACTTTAGGCCATTTGGGCTGCAGCTACCCGCTTCTCAACTTGACAGGCTAGATAGCATGCTAGCTATACTCCGCTTCAGCACCTCACATTCTCCGGCTTACCTCCTTTACAAGGGGTCCTGTGTTGGCTGTGCTGGGCACGATATCCCTCAATCACCTCCCATTCGCCATCGTCTCGCTTGATAGGGAACGATACACTCAGTATATGGTTGCAGGGCTTGATGATCTTGAGAATTCCGCGTACTCGGTGTCTCTTCTGCACTGGCGTCTCCTTGTTCTTGAGGTCCTCCACCAGTTTATCCTCAACAATATTTGCACCGCGGTCAAAGAATCCCTCCACCATTCCAAAGAAGTTGGGGTCATCTGTATCTTTCTCTCCTGCGACCTCGCTGTAGTGGCGCATCCGCATCAACGACGCGGAAACTGGAAGAGTCGATTTGACACATCCCGAGGTCAGAGCACTGCTTACTCCACGAGTAAGTAATTCTCCGAAATACCTGTACATTTTTCACTGAGTTAAGGCGTTAGTAACGAATGAAACTTAAAGAAAAGTGAGGGGAAGACAATGAAATGGGTAGGGGGAAAACAAACGTATAACGAGACAACTGGTCCTTCTGGTCCTGTCCCGTTTCGTACTGATCTGAACTGAGCAGTCGTGCATGCCGTTTCTTTATAGAACAGGCGTGTTTGTGTGTATGCCCACCTCACAGGGGAGGGTTCCACTTGAACGCGCATATGCGAAGTAATGCGCGCCTCCGCGACACATTTTTCCGCTCCCTGGGCGGCGTTCCGCAGGTGTGTAGCCAAACATTTGGAAACGCTCCGTTTTGCAACTACCACAATAATTGATTTTGGACAAATTCAGGTAGTTCCCACCCAGTTTCGTTTGCATTCGGTTAAGAAATGTTTTTCAACAGAATCGGCGTAATGAATACCCCATTACAGGGCAGAGCCCCACATGTTTTGAGACCCATCTGTTTAGCAAAAAATAGTCGTTTTTTGTGCCTGTTTTGCGTGTTATTTTGGCATTAAAGGTATTACATATCAGTTTGCAAACAGTGTAACAAAAACCATAATTGAGTTATTAAAATCGCATAAAAACATGATATATTTTTTTGCTCTCTTGAGTAAGGCAGCTCCAAAATGCAGGTGTTTCAGGCTAGCTCAGTCCCATCTGTGGTGGTGGAGCAGCCAGCAGAAAATACAAAGAGTAGGGGTTGGTTATGTTCTCTAGTTGCGCTGTGATTGGCTCAGTGTTATGTCACTCATGTTTTGGAGTCAGTGGCAAACTGCAAGTGTTGCAAAGCAATCACTAGCCTGCTATTTAGTAGAGAGGGTGTGTGGTTCAAGTCTTTTCCAAGCTTAAAAGGATAAACATTCACATGCAACCCCATGGACCAGAAAGGGTTGAATAAACAACTGTAAACTCACAACTGGGAACTTGGAAAAACAAGCTCAGACTGGGTAAAACGGTTATCCAAGTCGGGAACTCAAGCGTCTTTCTAGAGCTCTGACCTGAAGATCACTGATGTCATGATTTGACATTTGTTTTTTTACGAGTTCCCAGTTGTCTTGAAAGCACTATAAATCCAGAGAATGACAAAGTTGATGACAATTTGCCCACAAGAAGGACTTCTGCATCACCTTCCTGTTCAAGTGAGCATAGAACATCAAGGTGAGTCCAAAAATGTCTTGTATACTACTGCACAAATTATGTGTACTGTAGCAAAGAAAGTAATACTAAGTCTATGTTGTGTAGTAAGCTGTTAGTAGCCCATGTGCCCCACCCTAATAATTTGGTCCCTTTCCCCCTCATAACTTAGCCTACTGTTCTGACTTGGTGTTGCACATGTAGCCTATAGCCTGTTTTAGAGAAATGTCATCATCAAATATTGTAAGAGCTTTCATTGTCTGCTTATAGGCCCCCTTTATTTATACTACGGTGCTGACTTGGTGTACAGGTAGAATACTGTAAGAATAGCCCATGTTCTGAATTCTGTCACTGTACTGTACATTCAAAAGTGCTAAACAAATTGTTATATTGACTACGTCCGTCTTAGCTCACTCATTAATGTCTTAATCAAAATTACGCATTGCCTCTTATCCGCTCATCGTTCTCTTATGCCATAGTTTGTACATCTCAATTGTCAGTAGAAACCACATTTGTTTAAGAAAGTCAGCCTTATCAGCTGTTTTTAAAAGGGCAGTAAATGAGGCTGAATGAACTCTTTCAACAAGGCTCCGCTGATAGCCAGCTGTTGCGGGGGTAAGGATTCACTCCATGGGGCTGAAAAGAAGAGCTTTATGTATGCAGCCGGCTGCGACCGGGAGACCGATGGGGCGGCGCACAGTTGGCCCAGCCTCGTCCAGGTTAGGGGAGGGTTTGGCCAGCAGCGATGTTCTTGTCCCATCGCGCTCTAGTGACTCCTGTGGCGGTCCGGGCGCAATGCAGTCTGACACGGTTGCCGGTATAGTGTTTTCTCTGACATATTGGTGCGGCTGGCTTCCGGGTTAAGCGGGCATTGTGTCAAGAAGCAGTGCGGCTTGGCTGGGTTGTGTTTCGGAGGACGCACTGCTCTCTACCTTTGCCTCTCCCGTTTCCGTACGGGAGTTGCAGTGATGAGACAAGACTGTAACTACCATTTGGGGAG
The DNA here is from genome assembly GCF_016432855.1 of Salvelinus namaycush. Taxonomy (NCBI): domain Eukaryota; kingdom Metazoa; phylum Chordata; class Actinopteri; order Salmoniformes; family Salmonidae; genus Salvelinus; species Salvelinus namaycush. The sequence goes on along the minus strand of NC_052310.1, from coordinate 40,252,504 downwards.
AAAAAGGGGTAAAAATATAATGAAAAATATAAAAAAATATATATGTTGAGTTTGCCCCACCAAGATTTACATGCTAAAATCGCCACTGATAATAAGGAATCACATCAACTCTAGTCTTGGCATTTCTATCTGCAACCTCCACAACATTTTCTTACTGAACATGGCACTGTTGTCTTGACGTTGATTTAAAGCTAAATGTCAATACTTTTGTATAATCCTGTACAGTGAATTATGTGGAAGCATAGAGGGTTAATTTGCATTTGTAGAATAGAACCCCACAGTGGAGGTGTCATAATACCCATAAAACCTAGCGGTCAAACAGGGAAATGGTTCTATTCATTTTTCCATAGGGGATTTAGAAACACTTAAAATAAGGTCTGTGATTTGTGTAGGCTTACCCTGGTGTGATATTTTGATAACCATGTAAATCTCATTATCAATATCTTCGTCTCTATTTACTCTGATTCGAAAATGCTAATTAGCATCAAAGTAGACATCATGCAAAACTACAAATCCCTGCAAGCTCCTGCACGTCATCTCTAGCTGACACCTTTGCTAACAGGTATTATGTCAATTAAAACATTGTACAAGACAGTTCACAGAATTGTCAATTTTTGAAGAAATTTAGCCAATTTATTTATTCATAACTACATTTAGGTAACATTAGATAGTTAATCTAGCTAGTCTTACCTTTGCCTCGATTCTGAGGTTCTTTATGGCACATCGTTGAATGAGGGAGAGCTCAGTTTGTTGTTTTGGAAAGTTTTTAAAGTTTTTGAATTTGGATCCTGCAACGCGGTTGGCATCAGTTGCTCGGCTCTCTGCTATCTGTCCAGTAATCCTGGCGACCAAGGCCGGGTCTGAGGAGCTGCTTGCCATAGCAACTAGCCTAGCTGCTAGCTAGCTGCCTATCAAGCTAGCAGGGATTTCTTGAGGGCTTGAACGCAGCCCACGCCGCGGTTAGCCGCTGTGGCTGGGACCGTGGATTGTCCTGGGCTCGTGGCTGTCTAGATCCCTGCCGTTTGTTGTTTCCTATCTTCCCTGTAACCTGCTCTGTCTGGGACGGCGAGGAGTAACAGCGTAACCTACGTTGCTACCATGACAAAGACCAAAGCCGGCGGGAGTATCATTGAGGACAGTGGTGTCTCTCTATCACAGGTGAAGGATCTTTTAAACAGAGTTCTACAAGCAGTTGTTCCAACAAGAAGAAAATAGCTTCAAGTGTTGTTTCCAAATACTGGTGGAGTCAACTAATAAAAGACAACCTGACCAGAGAGGTCCAGGACCTGAAGAACAGTTTGCAGTTCTCCCAGGGTCAGCTCGATGAGTTAAAACAGGAGAATGGCAAGATGACAGCAATATTTAAATCATTGAGCGAGGACATCAGTTCTGTATGTGAATCCATGATAACAATGACGGCGAAATCAGATTATTTCGAGGGACAATCAAGGAAGAACATCAACAAAAACGGAATTGCAGAATCTCCACATGAGCCCTGGACGGAGTCTGGGGACAAAGTGAGGGAAATAATCTTGGAGAAACTGAAGATGGACCACAGGAAGATTGAGGTGGAGTGTGCCCACAGGACTAGAAAACCCACCACCAACCCAGGTGACAGGCCAAGGCCGATAGTGGTCCAGTTCCTGAGGTTCAAGGACAACGTAGCTGTTCTGGAAAGGGCCAAGAACTTGGGAGGAACGTACATCTTCCTCAACGAGGACTAACCTGAAGCTGTGTGCCAGAAGAGGAAATAATTTAGCCCAGCCAGTATGTGGACACCCCTTCAAATTAGTGGATTTGGCTATTTCCGCCACACCCGTTGCTGACAGGTGTATAAAATTGAGCACACAGCCATGCGATCTCCATGGACAAACATTGGCAGTAGAATGGCCTTACTGAAGAGCTCAGTGACTCTCAACGTGGCACCGTCATAAAAGTGCGTAGCGCATAAAAATCGTCTGTCCTTGGTTGCAACACTCACTACCGATTTCCAATCTGCCTCGGGGAAGCAACTTCAGCACAAAAACTGTTTGTCGGGAGCTTCATGAAATGGGTTTCCATGGCAGAGCAGCCACACACAAGCCTAAGATCACCATGTGGAATGCCAAGCGTCGGCTGGAGTGGTGTAAAGCTCACCCCCATTGGACTCTGGAGAAGTGGAAACGCGTTCTCTGGAGTGATGAATCACGCTTCACCATCTGGGTTTGGCAGATGCCAGGAGAATGCTACCTGCCCCAATGCATAGTGCCAAATGTAAAGTTTGGTGGAGGAGGAATAATGGTCTGGGGCTGTTTTTCATGTTTCAGGCTAGGTCCCATTGTACGCTACAGCATACAATGACATTCTAGACGATTCTGCCCTGTGCACGAAGCGTGTTCCATACAGAAATGGTTTTTCAAGATCGGTGTAGAAGAACTTGACTGGCCTGCACAGAGCCCTGACCTCAACTCCATAGAATACCTTTGGGATGAATTGGAACGCAGACTGCGAGCCAGGCCTAATCTCCCAACATCTGTGTTTGACCTCACTGATGCTCGTGGCTGAATGGAAGTAAGTCCCCACAGCAATGTTCCGATATCTAGTGGAAAGCCTTCCCAAAAGAGTGGAGGCTGTTAGAGCAGCAAAGTCGGGATCAACTCCAAATTAATGCCCATGATTTTGGAAGGAGATATTCGACGAGCAGATGTCCACATACTTTTGGTCATTTAATATATGTAGCCTTAGAAATAAGGTTCATGAAATCATTAACTTGCTCACATCAGATAACATTCATATATTAGCCATTTCTGAGACTCACCTAGATAATTAACTTGATGGAACAGCAATAGCAATACAGGGTTCAACATCGATAGAAGAGACCGAAATGCTTATGGGTGAGGTGTTGCTGTATACATTCAGAGCCATATCCCTGTAATGCTTCGAGAAGATCTTATGTCAAGTGTTGTTGAAGTGTTGTGGTTGCAGGTTCACCTGGCACATTTAAAGCCTTTTCTTTTGGGGTGTTGCTGTAGGCCACCAAGTGCTAACAGTCAGTATTTAAATAATATGTGGGAATGCTTGATAGTGTGATGTAAACAGAGGTCTACGTTCTTTGGGACCTGAATATTGACTGGTTTTCATCAAGCTGTCCGGCTCAAGAGGAAGCTTCTCACTGCAACCAGTGCCTGTAATCTGGTTCAGGTTATTAATCAACCTACAAAGGTGTTTACAAACACTTCAGGAACAAGATCATCCACATGTATTGATCACATTTTTCCTAATACTGCAGAACTTTGTTCTAAAGCTGTATCCGTGCCCATTGAATGCAGTGATCATAATATATTGGCTAATATCCAGGAAAGCCAAACATCTAAAAGCTGGGCCTAAAATAGTGTATAAGCGATCATACTAAATATTTTGCTGTGACTCTTATGTGGATGATGTTAAAAATGTTTGTTGGTCTGATGTGATTAATGAGGAGCACTTGATACATTTTATTAAATTGCTTCTTCCAATTATTGATAAACATATACCTGTTAAGAAACTGACTGTTAAGGCTTCATGGATTAATGAGGAATTGGAAATCTGTATGGTTGAAAGAGATGGTGCAAAAGGCTAATAAATCTGGCTGCACATCTGACTTACTGCAAATTGAGAAATTATGTGACTAATCTTAACAAAAAGAAGAAGAAACTGTTTTATGAAGCCAAGATCAATGATATAAAGAATTATGGGAAAAAATATACTTTAAATGAAATTATGAGCAGAAAGACATTCAACTCCATCTTTCATCGAATCTGACGAATCTGTTGGCAATTATTTTAATGATTGCTCATTTTGCCAATTAAGTAAACTTAGACAGGAAATGGCAAAAACTAACAGAGCCATCGTACTTATACACCAAAAAAAATTATGAAAGAAAAGCATTGTAAGTTTCAATTTTCTAAGGTTGGGAGAGGTGAAAAAATTGTTATCGATCAATAATGACAAACCTCCTGCCATTGACAACTTAAATGGAAATCTACTGAGGATGGTAGCTGACTCTATAACCACTCCTATCTGAGCCTAGAGGAAAGTCTTTGTCCTCAGGCCTGGAGGGAAGCCAAAGTCATTCCGCTACCCAAGAGTGGTAAAGCAGCCTTTACTGGTTCTAGCAGCAATCCTATCAGCTTGCTTCCAGCTCTTAGCAAACTGTTGAAAAAAATTGTGTTTGACCAAATACAATGCGATTTCTCTAAACAAATTAACAACAGACTTTCAGCATGCTTATAGAGAAGGGCACTCAACATGTACTGCGCTGACTCAAATGACTGATGAAATTTGATAATAAGAAGATTGTGGGAGCTGTACTGTTAGATGGCAGTGCAGCCTTAGATATTATTGACCATAACCTGTTGTTGAGGAAACTTGTCTTTGGATTCAGAGCTATCTATCTAATATAACTTAGGGTTTTCTTTAATGGAAGCTTCTCTAATGTCAAACATGTAAAGTGTGGTGTACCAAAGGGCAGTTCACTAGACCCTCTACTCTTTCAAAACTTTTTTTTTTTTTACCAATGACCTTCCACTGGCGTTAAACAAAGCATATGTGTCCATGTATGCTGATGATTCAACCATATAATTTTGGACCATTCATCATCTTTACAAACTGTTTCAGTTCAGCAATATTCTTAGGATGTCTGGTGTGAACTGCTCTCTTGAGGTCATGCCACAGCATCTCAATCGGGTTGAGGTCAGGACTCTGACTGGGCCACACCAGAAGGCGTATTTTCTTCTGATGCCATTCTGTTGTTGATTTACTTCTGTTTTGGGTCGTTGTCCTGTTGCATCACCCAACTTCTGTTGAGCTTCAATTGGCGGACAGATAGCCTTACATTCTCCTGCAAAATATCTTGATAAACTTAGGAATTCATTTTTCCGTCTGATAGCAAGCTGTCCAGGCCCTGAGGCAGCAAAGCAGCCCAAAACCATGATGCTCCCTTCACCATACTTTACAGTTGGGATGAGGTTTTGATGTTGGTGTGCTGTGCCTTTTTTTTCTCCACACCTAGTGTTGTGTGTTCCTTCCAAACGACTCAACTTTAGTTTAATCTGTCCACAGAATATTTTGCCAGATGCGCTTTTGCTAACTTTAGACGTGCAGCAATGGTTTTTTTTTAACAGCAGTGGCTTATTCTGTGTGCCTTTCCTTTCCTTCGCTTTGCAGGCTGTATCCAGTGACCTAAAGTTTAAATGTAACAATGTTTCAAACACAAGTTATTTTCAAAGAGATTGCTTATTTTTTATTTTACCATCAAAGAGATGGCTAACAAAAGCAAGTGAGCTCCAATAAAAAAAAACAGATGATCATTTAAACTTAACTTCTTGTTAAAAGTTATTCTTGAAAAGGGAGAAGCTGACGAATAGCAACATCCTTTTCGATAAGACCTGTTGCAGCCACTGCAAACTAGCCTTCAACAATATATAGCTAGCTAGACTGTGGGAAAACGACTGCTTGCTCTTGCTCAGTGACCTGTTGTTCTTTGAGAAGGCAGAAGTTTTCATAAATGTTTTGTAAAAATGGTCCCACCCATTCCAAGTAAAAATGTGATTGGTTGATTCTACAGTCATTCCAAAATGTTGCCCTAATACAGTTGAATGGCAGATGCCTTCTATCTAGCTTCTGATGGCCTAACCAATGGCTGACTTAGCTAGCTAGGTTTATCTCCCCAGAGACCACCAAAGAAAAATCCTGATTGGATCTTTTTTCCTCATCAGCGTTAACCCTTTCCTTTCCAACAAAAACTGAATAGATTAAATCAGAATGCCATTGAAAAAAATAATGTAATTAGAATTATTATTAGAATAATAAAAAAAAAAACATTGGCCTTTCTCTGAAGGTGTAGAAGGCCTTCATTGTTCCCCACTGTGTTTTGGATGAGTAATAATTAGTATAGTGTATCTATTTTCCCTCAGCATGGATTCCCCCCCCCCCCCCCCCCCCACCATTCTGAATTTCTAAAGAATCCATATGTTCTTCTGAAATATGAACATAGAAATACTGGACATTTTGAACTCTTATGCTGGCGATTTGACAAAATTACAATCGTGGTCTTGAATTGGACTTGCATTTTTCTGGTCTTGGATCCTTGTCCCCCTCCCGGTCTCGGTCCCACCCCCCCTTCGGTCTTGACTCGGACTCGATTTGCTCTGGTCTTGGTCTTGAATTTGTCTCGCTTTAGGTGGTCTCAAACACAACACTGCAAAAAAAAAGAAGAATTTTGGGGGGGGGGTAAATACATCTGAATATATTGATAAAAGTCACCTTGTCCTAAAGAGATTTACACGGTTAACAAAATGTCATGCCAGGGAAAGCCTACACGAAACACAGCCCGTATTAAGTGTTTCTAAACTCCCTTATGGGAAAAATAAAAGGTGTAAAAACGATTGGAACCATTTCCCTGTTTGACTGCTAGTTTTTATGGGTTTTATGACTCATACAGGGGTACTCTATATATATTCATGAGATTGACTGCTAGTTTTTATGGGTTTTATGACTCATACAGGGGTACTCTATATATATTCATGAGTTTGACTGCTAGTTTTTATGGGTTTTATGACTCATACAGGGGTACTCTATATATATTCATGAGTTGGAGGGGTATGTTCAAGGGGTGTGGGCTATACAGGAAATACTGAATTAGGTCTTTTCTTCTGACCTGCAGCACCATCAAATTGACCCCAAACCGCCTTCAAAACGTGTCATGCCACTTTGAAAGACAGCAGGTTCACCCATGGAAAGGGAGTAACGTTGAAGAGCACTGCGGAGAATATATTCCATATGCTGCTTTAAAAAAAATATATATATATATATATATTTAGTTATTTTGCAGACTGTAGCGGTTGTAGAAACTGTAAAAGTCATATACCACTACAGCCCAATTTTTATGAATGAACACCAAGGCAGACCGTGTCCCTTGTAGTTAGACATTGCACGTTGGTGTGTTTTATGGGTGTCCTCCTGAAGTCACATCTGTACCATTGACGCCCAATCTGACGTCTGGATGTAGATCTATCACTAATAATTTGAGTTTGAGTGTGTCCGACTGCAAGCCTCAGTGGGCTCCAAAGACCCAGCACTGGCTGATGCAACCTGATATCAAACAGTAGGTAGCATGTTGCATCCTTGCTATACAAAGCTGTTTCACTTTGTAAATCCTTACTACCGCTAAACTGGTGTTAGTTGTGCAGGGAATACCGACCCCCTTGCTGTAGACTCTACCCTGAGTAAATAGATAAGATCACCCCTAGGGTCGGACACACACACACACACACACACACACACACACACACACACACACACACACACACACACACACACACACAGTCAAGTCCACCACGCTTGCTTAAATTAGAAATCTAGCAATGATCAACCACAGCTCTTTTCCAGGGGCTTCTGGAAGAGAAGTGTGTCAAGCAGTAAGACGAGTAAAGGACTGGCCTTGGCCAAATTACTGTATGAGACATTATGGGCCAGTTTGTGTGTGCATATTATATTAACTGGATCGTGATGGTTTGGAGTATTGTCATGAGGTCAGGGAGAGGTGCTTGTCTTTTCACACTGCTATAGGAAGTGGTGACGGTAATGAAATAAGACCAGTACACCTCAGGACACGACTCCAGGAGATATTAAACCTGTTTTAACCTGCAGCAAATGGATTCGAATGGTTTTAAGGGATCAGCCTAGGCCACTCCCCAGTACAAAATGTCATTGTTTTTGCTCTAGCTAGATACAATTTGGCATTTCCATGTATTTGTGACCTAAGTGCTCTATATTTTTATTTTCATGAGTTCGCTGTAGGAACACATTGCACACAAACTTTTTTTCCGTGGTTTTTCCGTGGTATAATCAGCTAATCAGAAGAAGGCACACTTCAGTCATTTCAAAACTTTCGCTTCCTTCTCTCTAGTCTCACCATACTTTTTAATTGACCACACTTGTATATCCTTTCGTTTCCCCCTCTCTGTCTCTTTTCTTCTCTCTCGCTCTCATATTTTCCTGTCTCTCACCCCGCCATTCTGTAGTTTGAGGGCTGCAATGAATCTCGGTGTGGTTTCAAAGAGCACGGTTCTGGTGTATCATTGGCTCGTGTGCTCACAACACCCATCTTCTGGTTGGTGAGCTCTGTGGAGTTTCCCAATTACACTGTCTTTTTTAGTCTTTTTTTCCCCCCATGGAAAACACCCCTCACATGCCAGGAATGTGTACGTTTGTCTCTGACAAATGACCTCTGTTATCGTTGCCAGCTGTGGGGCCGTATACCTCTGCTGCACTAAAGTCCCTGTGAAGCTGGGTTTTCAGAACAGGGGGGGGGGCTCTACCGTGTGTTTTTCAAATCACCACTTCTGCTGAGTCGTGTGTTATACATTTAAAAAAATCCTCATGTTGACTTGATGAAAAAGTTAAATGTGTTGTGCTTTTATCATATATCCTTGGAAGTTTTTGTGACAAATGTGCCCTGTTTGAAGAGAGAAAGTAAAATTCCACAGACGTACAGTATTTAACCCCTCCAAGGTCAATTCACACATCTTCTCGTCCTCTCCTCCATATTAAGAACCATATTAACATTAGAAATGTATCAAAGGGACGAAGTAATCATTATCAACATGCATTATATCATAGACCGTTTTCTTCGCAGGTGAATTGTCTGTTGTTGAAAAGGGAAAGGATCACATCACAGTTTCTTTGGAACACAAGAGATACTGAAAAGGGAAAGGATCACATCACAGTTTCTTTGGAACACAAGAGATACTGAAAAGGGAAAGGATCACATCACAGTTTCTTTGGAACACAAGAGATACTGAAAAGGGAAAGGATCACATCACAGTTTCTTTGGAACACAAGAGATACTGAAAAGGGAAAGGATCACATCACAGTTTCTTTGGAACACAAGAGATACTGACATGGCATTAAGTGAAAGCAGTTGCATGACTGACTAGCCAAAGATTCATGTGTTCATAGGCGCACCTCCACTCACACCTGTGTCTGATGCTGCTGAGGGAGAGCCTGGACAGTCTGGTCAGTGGAGGACCATGGAGCTCTGCTGGCAGGGGCGCCCAGGGAGGATGAGGGTAGGATCCATGGAATTGACGATCGGGATGGGGTTGACGTCTCATCGGAGCCCGGCGAGGTGCCCAGTACCAGCAAGCACGGTACCAGACTCCAAGGTCCTGAGACCCAAACCGGATCTCCCTTAGAGAGAGAACCGGGCTGCAAAGAGACAGCCCAGGCTGTCCTGGTCCCTTTTGGAGAGCTCACCTGCCCAGAATGAGCAAGCAGTTGGTAATGATGAGGACCTGTGTTCTGAGTCACTGAGGGAATATCTGGACAGCAGGGCTTGAGTCTGCCCCTGAGGGGTCTACCCCTGAGGGGTCTACCCCTGAGGGGTCTACCCAGGGCTTGAGTCTGCCCCTAGGTCTGACCTGCAGTCATACCAAGCCTCTGCTCCGTCTGTGTTTGTGGAGACTGAGTACCTCAGTGCATGGACAGTCAGCCAGGCCCTGCTCCTGAGAGTAAGGCTGTGGACACAGCCAGAGAACAGCCCTGTGAAAGCCGGACTTCCACAAACACCACCTAAACCCACACCATCCACTTCCACCAGCTCTCCAGAGCTGTACAGCCCAGCAAACCCCACTCAGTCCCCTGTAAAGACCTCACCTGGAGATGTGCTACTCATCACTGTGGAATGTTGTCCCATTCCCCTTCAATGGCTGTGTGAAGTTGGTGGAAACTGGAACGCGCTGTCGTACACGTTGATCCAGAGGATCCCAAACATGCTTAATGGGTGACATGTCTGGTGAGTATGCAGGCCATGGAAGAACTGTGACATTTTCAGCTTCCAGGAATTGTATACAGATCAGTGGAGGCTGCTGATCATAATAATGGCCGAAACGGAGCAAACAGAATGGCATCAAACACCTGACTTATTTGATACCATTCCACCGATTCAACCCCAGTCATTACCACGAGCCCGTTCTCCCCAATTTAGGTGCCATCAACCTCCTGTGATACAAATCTTTGCAACATGGGGCTGTGCATTATCATGCTGAAATATGAGGTGATGGCTGCAGATGAATGGCACGACAATAGGCCTCAGGATCTCGCAGATGAGCTTTCCTGAGAAGGTTTCTGACTGTTTTTTTTTTTCAGACATTTTTCGGGTGTGCAAACCCACAGTTTCATCAGGTGTCCGGGTGGCTGGTCTCAGACGATCCCGCAGCTGAAGAAGCTGGATGTGAAGGTCCTGGGCTGGCGTGGTTTCACGTGGTCTGCAGTTGTGAGGCCGGTTGGACGTACTGCCAGATTCTGTAAAACGACATTGCAGGTGGCTTATGATAAAGAAATGAACATTCAATTCTCTGGCAACAGCTCTGGTGAACATTCCTGCAGTCAGCATGCCAATTGCAAGCTCCCTTGAGACATCTATGGCATTGGGTTGTGTGACAAAACTGCACATTTTTTAGTGGTCTTTTGTCCCCCAGCACAAGGTGCACCTGTGTAATGCTCATGCTGTTTAATCAGCTTATTTATATACCACACCTGTCAGGTGGCTCAATTATCTTGGCAAAGGAGAAATGTTCACTAACAGGGATCTAAACAAAATTGTTCACAAAATTGGAGAGAAATAAGCTTTTTGTGCGTATTAAACATTTTCGGGATCTTTTATTTCAACTCATTAAACATGGGACTAACGGTTTACATTTTGCGTTTTTATATATATTTTTGTACAGTATTTATTCCAACCTGGGCACCTTTTAGGCCTTAGCCCAATCTGGTGACTAGATGGGGAATTGCAGCATGATTACTCAAGTGCCTTTAATTTAGCTTGTGGCATATTTATCACCCCTTTCTAGAAGTTCTAATATCACAGTTCTCTTTATTGATGGTGTAGATTCACTCACTCCCTATTGCTTTCTGCACTTGGCATAGTGTGATCATTCGAATAGCTTTCTGATAAGTGATGAATGAAACAATTAATGCGTTTCAGAGGGTGTGTCTTTACGTGACAGTATTTGTGAAAGCCCCTTGCACATGTTAATCTTTGACCGTTGAGTCACAAAAATCCCACATTACATCTAGAGTTGAATTAATGTTTCTGTGTTCTGCAGTCTCAGCGTGTGAATGGCCGGTCGCTGTGGTTACCTGCGCGAGAAGCATTCCCTGCTGGTGTCCATCCCTCCTCACGTCCCTCAGAATCCTAATGCCATCCCCCACGCCCATCTCGGGACTCTGAGGCCAGACACACTGGTGCAGACACTGCTCTAAGTCACACACACTGAGTTGGTCATAGGTCACGCCACAGACTAGGAGATCGCATAATGTTGACGCACACCACATAGCATGGTCACATGGACAGAGATTACCACAGCTGTCACTCAAACCGGTATATACACACACACGTCTGAATCTATCCCTTTTGTCTGATATGCATTTTGTTTGACTTTGATATGGAAGGTGGTTGTATGGACATCATTACATGAGACATCATTACAGCCATCACTACATGAGTGTGACAGCAGCAGTCTGTGTGTCTGGCTCTGTTTGTGTCTCCCAGTGTTGCAAGCCTTGGCAGAGGGCATGTCCAGGACAGGAGGAGTACTGAAGGCTGTGCTGACTGTAGAGCAGGGCGGATAGACAGCAGGGGGCAGTGGTGCTCTGGGGAGCTGCATTGACCTGGCTGCAATGCATCCGCATCAACAGGAACAAAAGCAAAGTCAGGACAAGTAAGAATGAGTAACAGGGATTTTTACGGTAACATTGTTAAACATTTAGCAAAGTGCTAGCAATCGTTCTACTTGTATGCATTACATAATCCAACTAGCTATTTAACTATTTAGATCATGCTGTATGCGTGAGCTGCCTCCCCCTGCTCCTGTGCAGATGCTGTGTGGGAGTTCAGGGTGCTGCTGGTGAGGGAGAGTATGAGGTCAGGCCTGCTGGAGCTGTACTCCACCCCCCTGGGGCTCCTGTGCCAAACATAGCAGCACCAGCCTGGAGATAGACCTTAACACTCTTGTCCCAGAAGTACACGGGTGAGCAGCTACAACAGGTTTTGTTTGCCAAACGGTGGGTTGGGGCCTACTCGTGTGACTCATGGCCGTTGCAATTCCTACATGAGTGGGCTGTGGCCAGAAACATTACTTTATTTGGATCGTCACAGGAAAACACAATGGGATCAAAATCAAATGTTACTTAGCAGATGCGAAATGCTTGTATGTTTTTGGTTGGGCAAGGCACAAAAATGTTTGCCTGACGACTCATCCTGAATTTAATTCTGACTTAATCAGTCGCTGCATACAGTGTATTTGGAAAATATTCAGACCCCTTTACTTTTTCCACATTTTATGTTGCAGTCTTATTCTAAAATGGATCAAATAAAATAAAAATCCTCATCAATTTACAGACAATACCCCATAATGACAAAACATAATACTTTTTTAGGGGGATGAAGATATTAAAAATAAAAAACAAATGTTTCTCAGGTGCATCCTGCTTCTATGAATCAACCTTGAGATGTTTCTACAACTTGATTGGAATCCACCTGTGGTAAATTGAATTGATTGGACATGATTTGGAAAGGTACACACCTGTCTATATAAGGTCCCACAGTGCATGTCAGAACAAAAACCAAGCCATGAGGTCGACGGAATTGTCCGTAGAGCTCCGAGACAGGAATGTGTCGAGGCACAGATCTGGGTAAGTGTACCAAAACATTTCTGCAGCATTGAAGGTCCCCAAGAACACAGTGGCCTCCATCATTCTTAATGGGAGACGTTTGGAACCACCAAGACTCTTCCTAGAGCTGGCCGCCCGGCCAAACTGCGCAATCGGTGGTCACTCTGACAGAGCTCTAGAGTTCCTCTGTGTAGATGGGAGAACCTTCCAGAAGGACAACCATCTCTGCAGCACTCCACCAATTAGGCTTTTATGGTAGAGTGGCCAGGCGGAAGCCACTTCTCAGTAAAAGGCACATGACAGCCCGCTTGGAGTTAACTCTCAGACCATGAGAAACAAGATTCTCTGGTCTGATGAAACCAAGATGGAACTCTTTGGCCTGAATGCCAAGCGTCACGTCTGGAGGAAACCTGGCACCATCCCTACGGTGAGGCATGGTGGTGGCAGCATCATGCTATGGGGATGTTTTTCAGTGACAAGGACTGGGAGAGCAGTCAGGATCGAGGGGAAAGCTTAATGGAGCAAAGTACAGAGATATCCTTGATGAAAACCTGCTCCAGTGCACTCCGCCCTAGTCTGAGGTCCTAAGGACCCTTAAGCACGCAGCCAAGAAAACGCAGGAGTGGCTTTGGGACAAGAACCCGGCCTTGAACCCGATCGAACATCTCTGGAGAGACCTGAAAATAGCCTGACAGAGCTTGGATGGGGAACTCCCCAAATAGAGGTGTGACAAGCTTGTAGCGTCATACCCAAGAAGACACAAGGCTGTAATCGCTGCCAAAGGTTGCGTCAACAAAGTACAGAGTAAAGGGTCTGAATAAATGTGATATTTCAGTTTTTTTAGCAAACATTTCAAAAAAAAAAACTAAAAACATTTTGCTTTGTCATTATAGGGTATTGTGTGTAGATAGATGAGGCGGAAAAACGAGTTAATTAATTTTAGAATACAGCTGTAACCTAACAAAATGTGGAAAAAGTCAAGGGGTCTGAATACTTGGTGCTGAATACCTGTCCTGCTGGACACTCCTCCTGACAAGCTGCACCAGCCTGTGGGTAAGAGGAGTTTTTTCCCAGTGCCTTTCAACCCATGCATCTTGTCTCTTTCTCATCTGCAGTTTGTGACACGGTCTCACCATCAGTATTCTTTCTTTCTCACAGCAACAGATTAGTGCAGGTATTGGTTGAGAGGCTCTACTCCTTACTTGTCATTCTCAGACACACCTTCCTCCTTACCATCTGATGAGAACATTGTCCCCACTGCCCAGGACTTCTTACTGCTGGATTTGTAAGTCATCTCTACTCACTTGATTCAACTCCAAATGTCATGTAATTTTACTAGACACTCTTATCCAGAGCAATTTACAGTAGTGAGTGTATACATTTTCATACTGGTCGTTACACGGAATTCTACATGGGATTGAAACCCACAACCCTGTCGTTGCAAACGCCATGCTCTACCAAGTGATCTACAAGGGCTGTGTTTGAACTACCCTACCAGACTGCTCGAGATTTGATATTTGGTTCTGATCGAGAACACATGAAGCAGTACAGAGACCTCAAAGATCTGTGACTGTGATGAATGTTCAGGCACAATCCCAGAAAGTACTAGTCTGATATGTAAAATGTACTTTATTTTTGTATGAATTGGTTGGAATATTAATAACTTTGCCTCATGTGAAATACAAAAGTTATTTTCAGTGGACAAATTTTGCAGTATAGTGCCGTAGCATTTTTGTTGTCATATCAACATTTATTACAGAAACATACAATACATACATACAATACATCAATACGCTCTTCCTTGCACCTCTTGATTGCAAGCCACGTCATTTTATAGCTTTTTAAATGAAGGCGGGAATTTTGTAGGCAAGTCACTTCCCTTCATGTATATAACCACTTAGTTGCTAATGCTATGTATTGGTTATTGAGAGGCTTTGACACCACCGTTCGGCCATATTGGCACTACCCAGTAGGAGCAGTCCTCTATAGGAATGAATGGAATTCTACAGTATTTCAATTAAATGTTTCAAAGACAAAATTACATGGATTTAAGTGTTTTGTTGTAATGGGGAAAGTAACCTTTTAGTAATCTAAAAAATTCTACTTTAAGGATAAAAAAAAAAATAATGTTTAGCTCACATAATGTAATTTAAAAGTATGCATTAAGGTGTTTGTAATGTAATAAATGTGGCAAAAACGAATGTAGACATCAATAATAGCGTTTCTATAGCTTCCAAAATATGTTTTAAAATGGTGGGGCTGCCAAGATGTAGTCACAGTGGCCTCAACACAGTGCCCCCTATTAGTCATCCAGTGTATATATACATGATTTGGTCACTTCCCACAACCAATCGGTAGCTCGAGTTTGACACGTGTGTCTGCGGAATTCCCCCAACACTCCGGGGCTTTCCAGCTGACTGATAGGCGGTATGCGATCAGGCGATCATAACAGTCTAACTAACCAGATAGATTGGATACAATCAACGGTTGACTCGATGGAGAAATACATGGAACAGAAATGCATGGAGCAAATCCCGGATTTCAGCTGACACTGAAGTGAACACTGTGTGCAGTGTGCTTTTGAGGTACGCGGTGACATTTCACAATCGGTTTGATCGACTACTACTACAGGAGGTGTGCTGTATTGTTCATTTGCGTAGAGGTGGAATCAAGTTCAAGGACTTCAAAGGTACGGAATTGCATAAACAGTTATTGTCTGTTGTGTCAAAATGCAGTTTGATGTGTGTTGTGGTGTATGTAGCCTATTGTAGTCTGTTCCCTGCTACAGGTTTATAATCATATAACGTTACATTAAAACCAGTCGAAAGTGATAGCTTATAACATGCAAGGGTAATGGGGCAATTCCGTGGTAACAGTGATGCGGAGACACTTTTTTTCACTTAAATGTATGTCAAATTAAAAACCAATGATTACAAAGTTAAACAAACAATACAACTTTATGCACAAGGACTACTTCTAACAATGTCCACTGAACATTTTACAAAAATACCTACACGAATAACAGTGCAGGGCAGATGCGAAGTTACGTAACAGAATGGCGGCACAAACCGTAATTCTGTTACCCAACTTTGCATCTGCACTGTTATTCAAGTAAATATATTTTAAAGTGAAAAATCAGGGAGCCCCAGTAACACTCTATTGTGGAATTTCCCAAATCCATGACAGTTGTCACTCTCTTAAACTCATTTGACAAGAAGCCTATCTTGCTGGAAAGTTGTGGCTATTGTATAAATTATGGCTAATGATACAACTTTAATGGCCTAATATAGACTTTGCTTCCAACTGCTTGTCTGTGATTTGCATTCTAATTTGTTCAGGATTGTTTCATGGGGAAAAGTGGGTTGTGGGTTTGTCCCCATCTCAGCAAGCAGCAGCCTGGAAATTTTGCTATTAGTCTGTACCATTTGGATATGAGCACACACACTTGCTGTGCAGTTAGCTACTAGTGGAGGTTGTAGTGGCAGACAGTGGGATGATGTTAAACCCACAGGAAATACCCAATGCACTAATAACAGCAGGTTCATTTTATTGCAGGGAGGTGACAGTGAGCCTGAAATATCATCATCTATGATCCACTGATGGGCATCATGTCTGGAGCACTGAGGTATGTACTGCTGCTGTGATTGTTGTGCTGCTTTTGTTGGTCTCTACAGTCTTTGACAGCTGATTGTTCTCTCCAGTTGATTGGGGTCATTTTTGAACAGACTGGGACTATGGGTCCAGTTCAAGGACCTGAGGTCTGTTTTTAAAGGAATCGACCGTAAATGGTTGTACATGTTTTGGTGTAAAATTTAAGTCACACACACAAATACAATTGACTGTTTGGCTAATTCTGCTGTACTCTAGCTTTGATAGCTGAGGTGGAGTAGGTCTAGCCCTTTCCAACGTATTTAGAGTTAAATGGTGGCTATGTTAAGCTTTCTGCTGCTGCGGTGGTGTTTGCCAACTTGTATCTAGTTGTCTTTGCCGTATTAATCTGGTCATGCATAGTTGCACATTCTTGAGTCTTCTGATATACCCACACGTCGTTCTCTTATGCCACTCGGAATGTAAGGGCTCGGTTCTGTTTAGTGTCGTCACGATACCTCTATTGCGATACTACAATACCAGATTTTCCTTGGCGAAAACACAAAGCAGATTTCACTCTATGGTCCTTTTTTAAAACCTACTTTTGCTAAATAAACAATTGACTCTGGGTGACAACCATAAGGCAGTTTTTAGGACTTTTTTAGGACAAAATTAGGACCGTTAGCCTCAAGAAATTAAGTCTGCTTCATGTTTTTGTTTCCTTCCTTTCTTATCGCAATACTGGTATTGTGACAACCACAGTTTCTGTTATAGATGACAGATGTCACTGCTGGCATTGATCAAACCTCAGATTTACTGTCAATTCATCATCATGACACTCTGACAGTTTGCATGACAATGTTACACATTTCATATATACCTACAACATGAACAAGGCCCAGTCAGTGGAAGCAACTGACAAAGAATGTAGAACCTGACGAGCACAGGAGATGCAGGTACATTATTCTAGAATAGGGCCCTTTGTTGGCAGGGATTTTCCCTATTGTTCAGAGTCGGAAGACTGTTTCAGGGAGTCATTTAGCAGATGCTCTTATCCAGAGCGACCCTCAGTTAACATCAGTTTAAGTCAGGACTTTTATCCAAGTAGCCTTATTCTACAGTACTTAAGTTCAGTAAGAATTTTTTGAAAACTTTTCTCTGTGCTTGCGAGTCAATTTAGAATGGTAGCTGCTGAAGGAAAAACCTTAAGAAAGCTAAAGAGGAGGGAAGGTTGGATGTTATCCGAAAGAAAGAGGGAAAGAGACAAATATAGAGGCTGAGGCCTTTTTCTAAAAAAAAAAACATCAAGCTTTTGTATCTGGTGTAGTGCATCAATCTGACATCCGTGGCAGCACTGAGCTGGTATTCTGGGGGCTTTCCTCTGTTTTTTTCCCCCTGCTCAACTTCCTTGAAGTGATGGTAGAGGGGAGGGGAAAGAAAAGAAAAGAACACTACAACACCCTTCCCTGTTCACGTACTGTAGAGTATGAGAAAGTGAAACCACAATGTTCGAGTCCAGTGTATGGGATTGAACGTTTATCTTTGTTTGGTTGTTGGTTCTTTTTTCTTTCTTTTTTTTCTTACATTTTTTGGTTTTGAGTCGTTGAGGGGGGGGGGGGGGAGAGGGAAATTACACTGAGTCAAGTGAGCATTGAGTAGTACTGAAGTAAACAGCTTCCTGTCTATGTGTTACGTCTCTACAGTACATAACTGACAGGTCGGGAGACTAGTTGTTCATGAACAGAAAGGAGGAAAAACTTTTGGCAAGCCAGTACATTTGGTCATTTTGTATTCCTCGCTTTTCAGAATGGATGAAGCTCAGTACAGCATGAAAATGTTTGAAAACGAGGTAAGACCTACAGTATATTGACATGTTTTTGCTGTGTTAGTGTCAAAAAATTGTTCTTCTATTACGTTAGCGTTAAAGAAAGTAATGAAGCGGTAATAACAACACGTGTGATCTCCCCAGCTGATGATGAATTTGTCCTATGAGTTCATGCCCCCTGTGGATGTCAAGATCGAGCCCTATGTACCGGAGACCGGTGGGTTTCTACTTTCTACCCTACGTACACATGGTAATACACATGGTAATACACATGGTAACAGCATACTCGAGTTGTAGTGATGTCATTTGATGTGGCTATGGTACTGTGCACTCAAGTGGAAGTGATATCACCACACATTTTTGATATGGCTTTCAGAACTGTGCACACATGTTGTGATGTCATACACATAAAAAAAATATATAAAAAAATACACTATGTAATGGATGTGTTGTCTGTGTATTTTTGTTCTGTGGGTTCTCTGCCCTGGTTTATTTGAAGGGCTTGGATGTGAACCTCTATGTAGCCACCCTCTTCCAGTGACAGTGACTCTGTGTGTTTCTTTGTCACAGCTCATGGACCCTACATTCAGATCATCGAGGAGCCCAAACAGGTGAGCTCAGAGTTGCTCTAAACAGGGGAATGATGTCGTCGTTTCTGTTCAAATAGGTGCATAAGACTGAACAGAAGTTCTTCCCTCTTTTCATTGTGAAACTATGACATTTACATAATCGGGTTGATTCACGCCAACAATTGTTCTATCGGTACGTTAGATCTAACTCAACTCTCCCAGAGGAGATTACCCTTTGAACTAGACTGGAATGTACAAATATAAATAACCCCTACTCCGGTCTTTAATGCCATTAGAATATGACGGTGTGTTGGAAAGTCCAGGATTTATAAAGTTACAGTAAGTTGCTGTCACTGCTGCTGGGGATTATCCCTTGACTTCCTTGTCCCCCTGTGTCTGCAGAGAGGCTTCAGATTCCGCTATGAGTGTGAGGGTCCGTCCCACGGCGGGCTCCCAGGGGCCTCAAGCGAGAGGAACAGGAGGACCTATCCAACTGTCAAGGTCAGCTACTGCACTGTAGTACACATGGTTGGGTACTTGGCTGTCTTTTTTAGCTTCACTGGCTTCGGGCCTGCTTTTCATCAGGCGTCTTGGTTCAAGGGAGTTGAGATGCCTTGCTTTCAGCCCAATAAGCTTTCGAAAGTGTATATGTGATATATTGACATGCTAGGATTATTTGAGACGCGTGTTATGAATTAAAAACAATTGTTTTCGTTTCATAGAGTATTGAGAGAAAGTCTATCATTACAGAGCATGGACATGCTTCTCTTTAAATATAGTCTAACTCCCCCTTTCTCTTCCCCCCCCCCAGGTGTCTAACTATGTGGGGATTGCCAGGGTGGAGGTGCAGCTGGTGACACACTCAGACCCCCCCCAGGTCCACGCTCACAGTCTGGTGGGGAGGCAGTGCTGCACGGAGAGTGGCATATGCAGTATGGATGTGGGCCCAAACGACCTCACAGCGCAGTGAGTACTGATGGGTTGTCTAGCATTGTCATATTGTGTTGAGACTGTAGTAGCAGTGGTAATAATAACAAGCTAGATGTGTACCACTTGGATTCATTTCACATAGTCTGTGAATGGACTATGTGTACAATAGCTGCAACATGACTGGCGAATGTCAACATCTCTCTAACTTCCCGTTTCTATCTCTCTCTCTCTGTAGGTTCAGTAACCTGGGCATCCTTCATGTCACTAAGAGAGGGGTGGGGGAAGTGTTGTGCAAGAGACTGAGAGATGAGAAGAGGAGGCAAGGGGGGCAGCACTATCATTTTACTGGTAAGAGCCTGAAACCCTATGTCACTGGGGTTTTTTTTAAATGAGGAAATCTAAGGAATCCGAACTTGAGATATACAATGTGCAACCAACATATTTGTGCAAATCTTAATGCATGACTTACACACACATAAATGTCTTTGTGAAAACTGCGACAAACACGCCCTCTCTCTGTCTACCTCACACAGATGCAGAGGAACAAGCCATAGGGAGAGTTGCCAAGGAGCTTGGGAAGGTCATGGACCTGAACATAGTGAGGTTGAAGTTCACGGCCTACCTCCAGGACAGTAACGGCGGGTTCTCTAGGGCCCTGAAGCCGGTGGTCTCCAACCCCATCTATGACAGCAGTGAGTACAGCCCCCTTCACCTCAGTGTTCTTCCATCTTGGTCCTGGGTGTGTGCAGGCTTTTGTTCCAGTCCAGCACTAATCCATATTATTCAACTAAGAACGTTCTATGTGAATACCCAATACCCACCCGGGGGTATTTTTATTTCAAGTTATCAGTAATTAACTTGATGTTTTCTCGACTCAGAGTCACCCAATGCCTCGAACCTGAAGATCTCCCGTATGGATAAGACCAGTGGGTCTGTGCTGGGAGGAGATGAGATCTTCCTACTGTGTGACAAAGTACAGAAAGGTGAAAGACCAACTCCTAGCTATATGGGGGCCGATTCACCCCGCACTGATTTTCACAATAGTTTGTGTGGGAAACAATTTACACAATTTCCTCTTATCATATTTTGGTGTACTTTCCAGATGACATTGAGATCCGCTTTTATGAAGAGGATGATGGGAGCTGGGAGGCCTTTGGTGATTTCTCTCCAACTGATGTTCACAAGCAGGTACGGAGTCAGACGTGTGTGTGTCGGGGACGATTTAAGTATTTGGAAACAGTTGACGTCGCAGCATGTGTCATCCTACTCATACCTCTCTCGTTGATGTCACTGCGCGTGCTCCCCGCCTGTGCAGTACGCCATTGTGTTTAAGACGCCGCCGTACCACAGCACCGAGATCGAGCGTCAAGTCACTGTATTCCTCCAGTTGAAAAGGAAGAAAGGTGGAGACTGCAGCGACCCCAAGCAGTTTACCTACGTTCCCCGAGTTCAAGGTGAGTTAGTCTGCTACTCACAATCCCTTCTGGAAGGGAGAAGGATGACGAAATGCAGAGCCAGAGACCCCGTTGGATTGAATCAAACCCTTTAAACTCTTTCTCTTCCCCTCTCCCTCTCTTTTCTCTCCTCTGTGTGTGTAACCTAGATAAAGAGGAGGTGCAGCGTAAAAAGCAGAAGCCCTTCTCCTATAATGACCAATGGAGAGGGGCTGGGGGTGCAGGGAGAGGGGCCGGAGGATTCGGAGGAGGAGGAGGAGGTGGTGGCGGTGAGGAACCTGGATGTACATACTTGAACTCCTGTCTCTGTCGGCCCTTCGTCTCATTGCTATTAGATGAAACGCTGGCCCCATCCGTTAAACCTTGTGACGGCTATGTCATCAGCACTTAATCGTTTCTTTCCTATCCACAGGCTTCCAGTTTAACCAGCAGATGAATGGATCGGGGTGGATGGAGGGTGGATTCTCTGGTTTTGGGGGCGGTGGAGCCCAGATGTCAGGCGCCACTGCCCAGGCTGAGGGGACCCAGCAGCAGCAGGCAGGAGGGATGGCCGGACAGACGCCAGGACAGACAGCCTCACCACTACAACAGCAGCTCTTCCAGATTGGTAAGCCACATTTAGAGCAGTGCTGGGGCAGGGGGAAACTACAGCTAGCTAGCTGTTGGCGAAATAGTCATTTAGAGTTGTGTTGTGCTAATGAGACGGTCCTGTTTTCAGCTGCCACTCTCCAGAGCAGGGCCACTCGGATGAGCAAGCAGACAGCTGGGGCTCTCCTACAGTACTGCACCACTGGGGACGTCCGTGTCCTTCTGGCAATGCAGAGACACCTATGTGGGGTCCAGGATAAAAACGGAGACACGTGAGTCTAACTCTGCCTTCACAGTAAACCTTTTGTTTTTAAAGCTTTGAGTTGAATGTCTGCCTCCATTACAGAGTTTGCTGTGCCTCACTCGTGTGTTTGGTCTCCCCACAGTCCTTTGCACCTGGCCATCATTCACCAGCAGTCAGCTGTGACCCAGCAGCTGGTTCAGACACTCCTCACCATCCAGCAACACAATGTCCTCAACAAGCTCAACCACCTCGGCCAGGTACTCATCCTTCTTCCACTCACACCTGGACAAGACCGCTAGCTGTTCAGTGTCGACCTGATAATTCCCAACGTGCCCTTGTCTTCCCTCCTGACTGTGTCCGCCATATATCTCTCTCTCTGAAGACTCCTCTCCATCTAGCGGTGATCACCAGGCAGGTTAAGGTGGTGGATGTTCTCCTCCGGGCCGGCGCAGACCCCACCCTGCTGGACCGGGACGGCCGGACCGCCCTGCACCTGGCAGCGCTGGCCGGAGACGACGTCACACTCCGGATCCTGCTGGGGCACCTAGGAGAACGCTACCTCCACCTGGTCAACATGGCCGACTATCATGGTGATTTTGGGATGGTGGAAAGAAGGGGTTTATTCCGCTTATGAGACTTTCACATGATAAATGGCCAGTCTGATTTTTAACCCTATGTGAATTACCAATCAAGCAATGGTGTGTAAGGCAATTTATGGTTGCTGCTTAGTCTCAGTAGTAATAAACTCAGCTGTCGTATTTCTGTTCATTTAAGGCCGGGATTCAATCCCGGCCGTAATTGAGCCGACATGTGCAGGAACAATGCCTTTTTAAAAGACGCATTGTCTACAAGCGAGGTTGGATTGAATCCCGGCCTTAAGTTAGAAAAACTACAGCTGAGCACTATGTGCTTATTGCTGTAGTACATTGTCTTAATCTCTCTCATTCCCTCTCTCTCAGGTCTCCATCCTCTCCACCTGGCTGTTCGTAAGGGAGGAGAGCGCTGTCTGCGTCTGCTGGTGGAAGGCGGGGCTAAGATCAACGCCCCGGAGCAGAAGAGTGGATGCTCCGCCCTCCACCTGGCTGTTAGAGAGAACTTCTTCAAAGTGGCCTGCACTCTCATCACAGAGGTACCCGTCTTGACACACACACCTTATATATAAACTGTGCTACCCATACTATTCTTACTCCGACTCTTATCTAACCTGGCACGTCCCCTCCTGTCCTACAGCTGAAAGCAGATGTAAACATGTGTACGTTTGGAGGGAACACTCCTCTCCATCTGGCCGCCAGTCGCAGCTCCCCCCCCCTCTGCTCCATGCTCATTGCTGCAGGTGAGATGCATGCATACCCGCTGCTAACCATCCAATCCATGTCATGTTATCTCAGTCCGTTAGAAAAGGGGCTACAGTGAAGTCAAGATTCAAGTGCGTGAGCAGTAATTTGTGGATCGCCGGGGTATTTAATTTTTTTTGTTTTGGAAAAGCGTCTGCTAAGTGAACAGAACGCTGACGACTTTCCCCTCTCCTCAGGAGCCGACAAGAATCTGGAGAACGACGAGCCGCTCTTCTTCAGCTCCTCCTCGTCAGATGAGGAGCAGGAGGATGGACCAGTAAGAGATTTCAGAGAGTCGGCGATCCAACAGCTACCGAACACACCACCACTTTCAGAGGGAGAACAAGTCAACCCTCGTAAGAGATCAGCAACAGGACATACGCCCTTTGACCTGGCTAAATGTCATAAGGTGAGATTGATTTAGTCTTATCAACCCTACGTTTGTCGGAAAAAGTGATTTCAAAACAGTACTTGTTGTGGTGTGGATAGAGAGACTGAGCATTTTTGCCATTGCGCTTACATAAAGCTTCCCTTGCTACAGGTGAGAAACCTTCTAGACACCAGACAGAGTCCCAAGCCCAGTCAACAATCAAGTAAAACGGAAGGTAAGAACTTTCATGTCACCATTTTGACTCTGAACATTTACCTGTGGTCTATCTAGTAATCTAACTGCTGTTCCCATTCTCCTCAGCAGAAAGAGGGCAGCTAGACAGTGAGACGCTAAGTAAGCTGTGTGAGCTCCTCAGTCTGAACAATGTGCCCTGGAGACAGCTGGCAGAGAAACTCAACATGCTCTCACTGGCACACCTATATCAGGAGAGTCCCTTGCCCTGTCACAACTTGCTGGAGAATTACCAGGTGAGCAAAGGGGGCTTTTTAGGCACGTTTGCTCATGCGCACGTGTGTCTGCGTGCATGCACGTGTCAGTCTAGTTCGGGGTAAGTATGCATTAATTAAGGGCTTAATTCAGTCCATATCGCACTTGAAAGTTAAAGGTAATTTCTGATTGAGCCGACATGCGCGGCGTTTACCGTGAATGCAGTTTCCGAACACTGCATTTACGTTTAAATCGCGCTGTAGCGCTGAACTTCAGTGATATGGATTGAATCGAGCCCCGACTGTGCTTGATGAGTATTTGACTAATAGTGTCCAAGTGGGCTAGCTGACAGTATCTCTCTATGTGTGTAGTTGGGTGGCGGTCCAGTGGAAGGGCTGGTGGAAGCTCTACAGTCTCTGGGTCTGACTGAAGGAGTGAGACTACTGAGACAGGCTGAGCTGAGAGAGGACAAACAAAACACAGGTACTGAACTCATCCTACATTGCTGAACCACTAATATAGTCATAAACATTATCTCTCTACCATACACTTGACATTGCAAATACATACTGTATAACCAAAATCTCTGCTAATCAGATCAGACGGTGGACAGTGGCTTTGCTAGTCAGCCAATGGAGGAGGAGATGGAGGAGCCAGCCTTGGCCAACCAGTGAGCAGCAGGAAGGGTGAGGGGTAAGACCCTTGTGTGAGGGAGGTTTCACCCCAACGTTTCATCATGGAGATATGACTAACTCTGTTCAGCACACACATTGTGAATCTGATGTCATACCCAAGCCTCTACTGATGAATGCAGAATTCTCTCTGCCATGACTGACAGTCAACCAGTTTGAATTTTCCTAAAGAGCTGAAGGGAAGAAAGTCTCAATGTACAATTTTAAGTGGCGTCATATCTTGTTCCGTTATTTCTGATGGTAAGTGACTGAAAGGCAATTTTCTTTTATGGTCCATTTGTGCCTTCCAAAAAGTCCCGGTATAAATGAAAATTCCTAAATGTGCAACATCAAATTGATCAATGGAATTATCAATTTAAACACATATTTATTGGCTGACAATATCTTACTAATACTGTGTATTCATTTGGTTTAACTTTCAACCAAATATAATTATACAGCCTTATTTCAAATGTGGAAGGTTTGCTATGTAACGTTTTGAAAACTTGTCTGTTGAATTAAATGAATTGTTTTCTGACAAAACGGATCTTTTCAAAATGTTTATTTTTGTCCTTTGCCCCAAACATACAAACCATTTAGTATATTTCAGAGAGCAAAATCTTAATGTGTTATTGACAATATGTACAGCTAATGGGAAATTAAATAAGTTGCATTCAGATGCAGCGTCTATGGGGTCCAGTAAAAACCTCTACATGAAGCAGTATACTATATATTTTTTGTTGACAATGACAAGTACTCAAGACCAAGTTGACTGATAAGCAGAAAAGAAATAGGGCCTACTGTTGAAGTAGAATATCTAAGCCAAGGTGTGACACACAACCCCTGTTTTTATATCACAGAAGCCCTACTCTGGCTTGTAATTCTGTCTATCCATGGTCTCTCACCATACCACCTCACATATTTACACTGGGGGAAAGAGACACACCCAAAAGTGATTGTGACATTCTGCATGACTGCACATATCATGGTCCCTGTAGAATTACACAGACAGCCAACATTGCTAAATGTGGCCAACTGAGCTTGAACCGTGTCCTCTGAGCAACAAGACTGTTAGCCCGCTGAGCTAAAGCCTAGATAATAGTTTGAGGCAAGGGCACTCATCAGTTACACTAACACATTTCTGCAATTTTATTCAAACAGCCATATGTGCGGATGCCTAACTCAACAACATAATCATCTCTTTCTGATTGCAGTGGGGGTCCTCACGCACGGAATCATGTTTCACATCACCGTGGTCAAATTTTAACATTGGGGGGGAAGCGGTGATCACTGTGGGTCTATGATGACACCCAGATAACTATCACGCACTCCTGTTACTCATACAGTACAACCTGTGGCCATTGTTTCCCATTGGAACAGCAAGCTCTGGTGACATCACTGCACTGGTTCACAGACCACACTGCCAGCCTGAGAAGAAAATGGCTATGCCTCGGCGTGACATTCTATATACACAGTGAGCTCAAAGTATTGGGACAGAGAGAATTTGTTGTTTCGGTTCTCGACTCAAGCACTTTGGATTTGAAATGATACAATGACTGAGGTTAAAGTGCAGTCAGTCCGCTTTAATTTGAGGGTATTTTCATCCATATCGGGTGAACCATTTAGAAATTACAGCACTTTTTGTACATAGTCCAAAAGTATTGGGACAAATTCACTTGTGTATTAAAGATTGTGCCCAAAAGAAATGAATGGTAAATAATGAGGTGTAATTTGAGTCACTTTTATTGTAAATAAGAATATCATCTTTCTAAACACGTACGTGGATGCTACCATAATTACGGAAAGTCCTGAATGAATCGTGAATAATGATGAGTGAGAAAGTTTGACACACAGATATATCACCAAGACATGCTAACCTCCCCTGTTATTGTAATGGTTTGAGGTTAGCATGTCTTGGGGGTATGATACTGTATTTGTGTTTGATGCAGTCATTGTGTGCTATGAATATGGGACCAAATACTTAACTTTGACACCCAGATGACTAGAACGTCCCTAAACTTTTGGTCCCCTAAAATGGGGAGGACTATGTAAAAAAAAATTTTTTTAAGTGCTGTAATTTCTAAACGGTTGAAAATACCCTCAAATTAAAGCTGACAGTCAGCACTTTAACCTCATAGTCATTGTATCATGTCAAATCCATAGTGCTTGAGTACAGAGCCAAAAAATTCACTGTCCCAATACTTTGAGCTCACTGTATTTACACATGTTACATTATTTTATGCGTATACACCGAGTGTACAAAACATTAGGAACACCTCTTTCCATGACAGACTGACCAGGTGAAAGCTATGATCCCTTATTGATGTCACGTG
Source organism: Salvelinus namaycush (assembly GCF_016432855.1). Lineage (NCBI taxonomy): Eukaryota > Metazoa > Chordata > Actinopteri > Salmoniformes > Salmonidae > Salvelinus > Salvelinus namaycush. The sequence goes on along the minus strand of NC_052310.1, from coordinate 40,225,458 downwards.
TTAAATACACTTCAATCAGTGTAGATGAAGGGGTGGAGACAGGTTAAAGGATTTTTAAGCCTGGGGACAATTGAGACATGGACATGCTCCGACGAATTGAGGCTGTTCTGAGGGCAAAAGCCGGTGCAACTCGATATTAGGAAGGTGTTCCTAATGTTTTGTCCACACAGTGTATACTAGATTGGGTGTGGTAGGCAGGCAGTGCCTTATTTTCTTTCCTCATTACAATTCACGATACTGAATTTAAATCAACATTCAACCAACATTTAAATCAATTCGTCATCAATTATCTGATGAGTTGTTCCTGTGGAGACATTTGACCTACAGCTGAGATGTACTGTAAACTAAGCCTTCTGTCACGTTTCCTTTTTTTTGCAGTTATACAAATGAAAAACATGTAAGAAAAAAAAGGATCGTCTTTTGATACCATAGCGAAGCATGTCCTCTTGAGTGAGTCTTCCATCTCCTCGTATGCATGCAGTCCTCCTACTCTTTAAGTTCATGAAACCGATAGACAGACAGCCTTGTGTGATCAACCTACTTCATCAACCCATTAGTATGACAAAACACTCAAGGATTAGTGGCGGTGCCATAGCTGATGTGTGTAAATGTCCTTAGAAATAATAATGAGATCCAGCAGATCTTCACAGTAGAAGGGCCTGGCTCTGGGCCAGTTCAGTTTGCCACAATAAAAGTCCTTAGAGTAACAAAATCATAGCAAAGACTTTAGATGTTTTGTTGTTGTTGTATGTGCATGCAGCATCATAAATTATGTCCAGTAACCTGCTGTATTCCTTCCAATTGATCATGTCTCTCGTGAAGAGCCCAGCGTTCGTCCAGTTTCCTCCAAATGCATTGTGGTTGGGTTGAGGTTCTGGCACTCTGGTCGGACGGAATGATCCCGGGCTCCGTTTCGTCTCCATGGTAACAGTCAGATGAGCCAATGCAGTCCCGTCTCTGTCCATCCTAGCTGGTCGGCACGGCAACTCACTTTACATGTGGAGGAGGTGGGCTGTGTGCAGTAATCACATAGATGTAATTTATGGAGATAGTGAACTCTCGCGGGAGGAAAATAACCTACGACTCTCAACATAAATCAGATCTAATGGCATAAGTCCATGTCATCTATAGATCTGTCAACAACAATTGGTTCAAAAAGCACGTTCAAATAAAATAAATATGGATATGACCCAGAATTTAGGACCACACAGAAGTTAGTCATGTGTATAGTAAAAATGAAGGACTGAGTGCCCTGGAGCATCCAGTGCCTGTGGTTTCTCGGGATAGAAGCATGCAACAGGTCTATCCCCCATCATCTTCCTCCTCCATCTCTTTTTCCAGTCACACCAGTGGTCCCTGTCTATCGATCCAACACAGATAATCCAATTGTTTAAACCATCGTGTCCACCGCAACACCCTCCAGGGTCCCTCTCACTGTTTGACAGCCTTTCCTGTAGCTGTTTCTCTGGGGCTCAGAGCGCTTGGTCTTGCTGCTCCCCCTGGTGCTGGAACTACTGCTGCTGCCCCCCCCTCTTGGCACTGCTGGCCTGGCTGCTGCTGCTGTGTTCCTCCCGCAGAGTGGGGCTGGAGTGGGCTCTCTGGAGACCCCCATCGTCAAAGAGACGCGACTCGAACAGAGACAGGTCCTCTTCCCCACTCCGGATCTTAGCCCTCAGTAGCATGGCGTACGTACCGTAGCGAGTTTTCTGGATCAGAGAGAGAAAGAGTACCTGATGTCAAACAGGATTCTCCATAGCTGATATCAGAGCCAGTTTGGCAATAGAGCTTGGCAATCGGTCCTGGACTCTGGCACCAATCTAAATCATTCTTATTTCCATTCTGGCTGACCTGGAAGGAAATTGTCTTAAAACATTTGTTAGCCAATTTGGCTCCGCCTCCCACACCATGTGGGACTACGGCTCTGGCTGCAACTATCAATCCCTATAACCATATTAAACCAGACAACAACAATAATCACTCACCTCAAACTCCAGGTACTCCTCACGTTGCTTGTGCTCCTCCAGATCACGAACTTTGGCCTTTTTGTCTGGAATTACAGCGGTTAACTCATTCAGCTCAGAGGAGATGGCCCGGAAACGTGTCTCATGGGATTTCACCTGCTCTTCCTGTCACGTGACGAAGGAGGATCATTAACATAAGGCTACACCAAAGTCAGGTTAACTTGTACAGAATTCTGCTCAGCATGGATGCTTACTTACGCATTTTAGTAATTTTATGGTTGTAAATAGCAGTTCTTCTCTGTTTTTAACACAAAAAGAGGTATACAGGAGTGTGTATTTAATGATTGCCTTAAGTACACAAGTTAAAGAAATGTGGGGGTTGATCTAACTACAGAACAGATACTGGATGGAGGAAATGGGTTTGGACTGGGAGCTAGTATGTGGAAGCAGAGAGAGAGAAAGAGAGAGAGGGTCATGGTGTGAGTGGAGGCCTCTGTGTACCTGAGACAGCTTGGTGTTGGAGCCTGGCAGCAGCGGACGGCTGAATTTCTTCTGAGAGCCGATGGCTGCAGGGAAGGGTGGCGCTGAGAACATGGCTGACACCGCGTTGATACGCGTGATCCACGACTGCATCTGCTCTGCATTACTGAGATGGAGGACAAGAGAGTTGAAATCTGGATACTGACTAAGGGCACAATTCTCAGCCCCAGTAAACAAAAAAAGATAGAAACAGGCAGGTAGACAGGTTTGGGGTCAGATATCAATTGAATAAGAGGGACAGTTATTTTCAATTAGGATTTTTTTAAATTCCACTTCCTGAATTGAAATAGAATTGATCCCAACCCTGAAAGAAAGTGTGTATCTAGGACATACCAGACAACTGTGTCCTCCAGGGACACGAAAACATAATGATAATCTATCTGAGCCTGGGGTTCTATGACAGGGGCACTGCCCACTCTGCTCTCAATCACTACTGTTTCGGGGGAACGTAGTACAGCCTTAGTACAGTAAAGCCTTGTAGAAGGCAGAAATAGCCATGTACCAATACAGAGCACAAAATTGGGTCAGATAAATACATTCTTAATTGTATGGAATTAGAGGTGGACTTGGTGGAGATAAGAAATGGGTGGAGATGAGGATGAGGAGACTCACGGTGCTTGGAAGAGGAACACTCTCCAGTCTGCAGTGCGCAGGTAGAAGACGTTGGGCCTCTTGCTGTAGTCTGCTGCCCTCATGGCCAGAGAGTGGTGGATGGACACAGCGTTCTTCAGATCCTCTTCAGACAGCTGCTTTTCTGGACGGTACTCTCCCTACAGACCAATCAGAGAGCAGAATGTTATCACACACGTCCAATCACCGAGTGGGATATACTGTTAGGATGCCGAGAGGGGTGTGGTTTGGTGTACCTTCTGCAGGTAGAGGACCAGTCCCTTCAGCATGACATAAAACGTCTTCCATCCTCTCTTACCTCTGGGCGCTGAAAAACAACCATTGAAAGAAAGTAAATATCCACTCAATATCCCAAATGTGATTTTGAATCGAAATTAGTGATAGTACAGCAATGTTTAGACAGACATGGTCGGATTTATCAACCGTGCGATAAAACAGATATGGTTGACAGGTGACAGGCGAGGGTAGAGGGAACCTACTTTTCTTGCCGTCAGAGTCTGCGTGGACCTTCCGTACCAGGAAGCCGTTCTTATAGATCAGGGCGTCAGGATTCTGGGCCACGCCTAGACCACTGCCGATTCGCTTCATGGTGTGGGAGGCGGAGTCAGTGCGCAAATCGGCCAACTCGGAGAAGGACTTGCGCAACTCCTCCTCATCGCTGTGGAGAAGATACAATTCAAATACAAGTTGTAATTCCCCTCGTCGTCAAACAAAACACACAAGTCTCGAACTCTTTTCAATCATCTGCTCCAGTTCAGATCCAGGACGTATGAATGATCAGTCCTCATAGCTTGGAGGGGAAAATGGCCATATGTCTTAATGCACTCGGTATGCCACTCATGTAAGAGCCTCTGGATTTCAGGGTCACTGGCTGTGTCACCCGCGCTGAGAGGTAACATCCCATAATGCTCCAGCTGAGCAGCTTACGTGCATCTTACTGGCCAATCAGAGAAATGTTTGCCAAGTTCTCCTGCAAGGCAAACAAACTGAAACCCAGCCATAAGCCCTGACACTGACAACTGACAGAACTCACTTTGACAAGCATGAACATAATGACTATCATCCAGTCAATTATCATTCAAATATCTAGAATTCATCTCTTACAGAGAAATGTTTTTTGCTGTAAGAGCAACGATCCACATCGGTATGAGTGGTGAGAGACTCACTGGCTGTTAGGTAGCAGGTCCTGGTGTCTCTTTGACTGACTGTGGCAGTTTTAAAGATGCCATTTTCCCGTGAACTGAGGAGTCTGAGTGTTCCGTGATGCTATAAGAGAGAATCCGACAGTACTGACATTTGGGGATGATGGTGTCTCTCACCCACTGAAGACACTGACTGAATACAGATCAGTACACCAGTGAAGCCTTGCAGCTGCTCGCATAAACATTCATTAATGTATGAGCGTTAAATTGCTGTTTGTCAGAGGGGGTGTGCTGCTGTGTCACACTGTACTGTCCACCTCCTCTGTCTCTCTGCTAGACACACTCAGATATATGAATAGAGGCACACACACACACACTCGATCTGTAAGATTAAATCATCCACTGTCACACAAGTAACATACCTGTGGACACACACACACACACACACACACACACACACACACACACACACACACACACACACACACACACACACACACACACACACACACACACACACACACACACAGAGTCTGCTCGTCCTTCTGGTGTGACCCTCCCCAGGATCTGTGTCTTAAAAGAACTCTCCATCTCTCTCAATCAATCTTTCGTTTATCATATCTCTTACAATATCTCCTCAAAGCCATAGGGAACACTTGAAGCCGGCTGGTGGAATACATTATGATTCAAATATCCTGCATTGCAAGACTTGTCATAAGCGCGCATGGCCCTCTAATAATGTCATAGAATCATCTCATAATGTTTCTGACTAAATACCAGTCATTATGAGTCAGTAGAAATATGAATGTATAGAGATGATACAATAAGCCTTACTGTAAGACATAAAAAGGCTTATGAATGCCTATAACATGTTATAGCATTATACCTGCAGGTACAATGTAAAGCGTTACAGGATGTTATCAATTTATCTTTAAAAAGACGACGCATAAACTAAGCGACAAACCACTTGTGTTGCCACTGCTAGATTAATTCTGAAGAGTAAAATAGGCCAGTCAGCACTCAGCACATACCATACACAAAAGCTCTGATCTGTTGCTAAGTAACTGCTGACCTCTCTGAATCCACAAGAGCAAGTGGTGCAGTCAGACAGACAGACAGACAGACAGACAGACAGACAGACAGACAGACAGACAGACAGAGACAGACAGACAGACACAGACAGACACAGACATACAGACTAGGATAGAGGAGAGAATAGAGAGCAAGGCACATGGCGAGCCTTGGGATGTTGGGACCGGGAAAGATTAAAGCAGCGGTGCAGAGTGAAAAGGAACGTGAGAGAAGATGATTTTCCCACTGCTCTCTTTCAGAGGCTGACTGAACCCCCAAAAAGCGGGCGGACGTGCCTGCTTAAGAATTGGAGTGAGACGTCGACCTGTAATTACAGAGAAAGGCAAGTCGGGACCTGTATCCATGGCAACGAAGTCTGGAGAGCTTAAGTCTTAAATAGGGTCTCAGGGCATCACAAAGGCTAGGTCCAGAATAGCAACCATTGGCACACACACAGTCTGGAAAATGCTACAGGGGCACAGTTGGTAGTTGATTCTGTAAGGGGGATATTACTTGTAGACTGATTACAAGTACATTTATATCTAATTCCATATTCTGATATGCTGATTTTGTAACGTTATGAAAATGTATCCAAACCTGAGATTAATCATTATTCAGGAAACCTGAACAGCAGTTTTGATTAAATAAGGCAAGTGCAAGCAAATAAAGTCTAACATATGCCCAACATAAACATGATTCGTACACTGTAAAAACATTTTTAAAAACCTAGTTGTTTCAACTACTTATTATTAAGTAACTGGTTCCACAGACTTTTTTTTGTTTGTTTACTCAACTTTTCAGTTCAAGTGTTACCTGAACAAAACAAAAACATACTTGGCCCAAAAATTCTGTTAACTTAAAATGATGTGTTTGCTCAACTTGTCACATTCATTTAACTAGAAGTTATTATTTGGGAATCTTACTTTAAAAAAGGCTGTGGAACTAGTTACACACACAGTGCTTTTAACATACAATGTTTTCAACCTACATATTTGAGACACATGATCATTTTTGTGCATGTTCTTTTATACAGTAATTATTATTCAACATGTCCTCACCTGGGATTTGAACTCACAACCTCTCGGTTCATGGCATTCTGATCTTCCTGCTACGCCACCTTGTCTGTGTTAAATGTCAGTTAATCTGACTATTCTCTTATCATTTATTTGAATGATTTATTTAAAAAAAAAAATGTTTTTCTGTATGGTTGTTTAATGTTGGTGGGGCATATTACTCGGTTTAAAATGTTACTCCTTAACCACTATAATAAATAAAATGGTTTTTCTCCTCGAGTGTACTTTTAACAAAGCTGAGATTTACTTTGAAGTGCCAAATGTAGCAATACGGGTGAAATCAGTCATTGACACAGACATGGTGTTGTAGCAGGAAAATTGGAATGCCATGAACCAAGAGGTTAGGAGTTCAAATCCCAGGTGAGGACATGTTTAATTACATACTACTTCCACAGACTTTTTTATGTAAAATGCCCAAATAATAATTTCTAGTTCAATGAACATGAGACAATTTGAACAAACATACATTTTAGGTTGACTGAATTTTTGTGCCCCACTTTATTTGTATTTTTTTTCCTTCAGGTAACACTTTGACCGTAATGTTGAGTAAACAAACAAAAAAGGCTGTGGAACCTGTTACTTAATAATAATTAGTTGAAACAAAAATATTTAATTTTTTTTGCAAAGTACACTTACATGGTCCACTGGAGCTTCTCGTTTCTGATAGAGTTGTACAAGGCCTAGAAAAAAAAGACCAGACAAAACAGACGTCACACATATGAAAACGTGTGTGCGTGCATGTGCTCGCTGAATGTGTAATGAGTGTGGTGGGACTTTTGGTCATCCTGGTATCATGTCTGACAACAATCAATAGAGCTCCTGAATAAACCAGTTCACATTGATCTTATTAGTCACACTGATCGCAACACAAGTCTGCTGCTTGGACCAAATTAAACCACATAAATTTACCCTGCATTTTCCAAGCTGTGCCTTCTTCTTGCGGGCCTGTGGGTGGTTCTGTCCATCCTGGGACCTTCCCAGCAGGTCAGGGAAGGACAAGGGTTTGAGGGAACGAGAGCGGGGGGCGCGGGGGTAGCGGAAGGGATCCATCACCCTGAAGTCCCGCCGAACACGCACAGAGCAAAGAGAGCGGGAGCGATTTCGCCCATCTGAATGGATGCTGTTTACACCAATCATGACGATGGACCAATGAGAGCAGGGTCCAGAGGGTAAGAGTTTGTGGAGGGAGGGATAAAGCGAGATTGGTCGAAGGGTCTACGGATTCTGTATATGGCCTCTTTCAAAGCGTAACACCAAAACGTACAGGATTCAGTTGAAGATAGGAGAGAGAGAGAGAGAATACGACACAAAGAAGTGGCTGTAAATAGAGAGGTCACTCTTCAGACAGACAGAGAGGCAGACAGTCACTGTCACTGGTGGCTGACAACAGGGGTCTGTATGTCTTACTAACAGCGCTTCACTGTTCTTTTGAGGAAACTACTGAGGAGGTTAACATGGGCTTCAAGCACTCCGAGGGGACTCCAGTTCCTGCATAATGGATCCTTATGCATTCATTATGCATGTATGGCGAAACAGTGGTGTGCAACTGCAAATCCTTTAGCACTATTCCGTGTCAAGTGCATGAAGGTGGAAGTCTTTCTGGAAGGATGTCATGCAGTTGACAACATGTTACGCAAGAGCTGGTGCATACATACAGTTCCACCATACATACAGTTCCAATGATACCCAAGAGAGTCACACACACACACCCCTACGCACTTACACACAAACACACACTCACAGGTGAACAACAACCCAGTTAGAGGCTGAAGGATGACTAAGACGATTGCAACAACCAGAGACAAGCAATTGAGTTCACATACACATCGGTCAGTGCGCACACACACACACACTCCCAACACAGCGGAGTGCAGGCGGAGGGAGACAATTCCACCCACTCACTCACAGGCACCGCTGTCGAGGAGAACCCTCAAACTGACGCCTTGTCACGTCCTCTGGGACCCAACAACATGTATCCAAGGCTTGACATAACAGATGTTGTGTCCAAGGTTGCAGAATACAGATGTGGGAGAGAGGCAGGTAGACAGGCAAGTGAAGCTAGGACTATCCTGTTGCTGTCTAATAATGACAGTTTGGTGGCATGAGGATGAGACTGAACAGGTCCCCTCTCTCTCCTGCTCTCTTTGTCCTCTCCGTTCCTGGATCCTCTCCTCTTCACGGGTTTGTCTTCAAACTTGTAAATGGTTTCCCACACATCCACTTATTTCGCCTCCGTATGAGTCAGTCTCTTATTTCCCTCAGAAAATCCCTCTATATGCGAGCCGGGACAGAAAATATCTTCTGCACTTCGCACTCCTTTTTCCTTCGTTTATCTCACTCTTTTCAATGTTGTTCTATTTTCCTGTGTGCTGCAGATGAAAAAGCAGACAGAATCGCAGTGACAAAAGAAAGCTGATGATTAGGACCGAGAGCTCCCTCTCTCCTCACTCACTCTCTCTCTCCTCTCTTTTCTTGCTCACCCCCCCCCCCAGTCTCTCTCTCTCTCTCTATGCGCATTTCTCTCCAGCTGAGCAACAAATCCCAGTCCATGTTTCTGTTCAGATCCCTCCCTCCTTGAAGTGTCAATCATTTGCCTACATATCACCGTTTTCTTAAAATGCAGACTTTCTCACACTCCATTTCCACCAGTCTAACAGTGTAATAGAAAGGAATGCTCAGTCTACAGTGCCTAGTGAAAGTCTACAGACCCCTTACAAAAACGGAATCATTTTTACTGCCGATTTACACAAACTACTCCACATTCCCAGACGGTGACAAGCATACACATAACATGATGCTGCCAACACAATACTTGAAAATACAAAGAGTTTCACTCTGTGTTGTATTGGATTTGACCCAAACCTGAAGTTTTTTATGTATTTATTTGCCGTGTTGTCTTGACTGCAAACAGCACATATGATTCTAAGTAATTTTTTTTCCACAGGCTTCCATCTTTTCACTTTGTCACACAGGCCAGTAATGTGGAGTGATTGGAATGTTATTAATCCTCTGTATTTTCACGTATTGTAGTGGAAGCATCATGTTATGGGTACTACACACATTTTAATGCCAAAGACACACCAAAATGGCTTCCAAGAGGGGTTGAGTGATCCTGAACGGTCCAGTCTGCTTGAAAATCAGAGACAAGGTTTGATTATTGCTGTTCATTAAGCATTTCCTAGCCAAAGTTAATGAGCTTGAGCAATTTTGACAAAATCAATGGATACAGTGCATTCGAAAAGTATTCAGACCCCCTTGACTTTTTCCACATTTTATTACGTTACAGCCTTATTCTAACATGGATTCAATTGTTATTTTCCTGAAATTGACACACAATACCCCATAATGACAATGCAAAAACAGGCTTTTAGAAATCTTAGAAAATGTATATTAAAAAAAATACTTAAATATCACATTTACATAAGTATTCAGACCCTTTACTCAGTACTTTGTTGAAGCATCTTTGGCAGCAATTACAGCCTCGAGTCTTCTTGGTTATGACACTACAAGCTTGGCACACCTGTATTTGGCTTGTTTCTCCCATTCTTCTCTGCAGATCCTCAAGCTCTGTCAGGTTGGATGGGGAGCGTCGCCTCACAGCTATTTTCAGGTCTCTCCAGAGATGTTTGTTCGGGTTCAAGTCCGGCCTCTGGCTGGGCCACTCAATGAAATTCAGAGACTTGTCTCGAAGCCACTCCTGCGTTGTATTGGCTGTGTGCTAAGGGTCCTGAGCTCTCTGGAGCAGGTTTTCATCAAGGATCTCTCTGTACTTTTCTCCGTTCATCTTTTCCTCGATCCTGACTAGTCCTCCAGTCCCTACCGCTGTAAAACATTTCCACAGCATGGTCCAATGTAATCCCTTTTTAGATCAAATTTGAAGACAGTGCAACAGGTGTGTAGACTTTCACTTGGCAATGTAGGCAGTGGTATAAAGTACTTAAGTAAAAATACTACAATACTACAAAAATACTACAAGTAGGTTTTTACCAGAGATATGGACTCGAGTCACATGACTTGGACTTGAGTCACAAATATGATGACTTGCAACTCGACTTTGACACCAATAACTCATGACTTAACTTGGACTTGAGCCTTTTGACTCGACCTGACTTGATACCCTCCCCTCCCCAAGCCCAAATATTAAAAATGATCCTATTAAAAAAAGTGTGCAGCGCATCAACTCTTCATTTAACGGATTACAGTTTGAATTGGACAGCAGCCAATCAAATTGTGCCATCTGAGAAAAAGTTGTGCGTGGCAGTGCAGAGGAATGTCGGCGGGTGAATTCAGATGGAGCCCTTGGAAAGATGATACCCAAAATTATTATTTTCGGATATAAAGACGACACTGTATCAACAAAAAACAGATTGCAACTTGCAAAACATGTGGGAAGAAAATTACAGACGGAGGCGCAACAATTTCCAACTTCGTTCGATATTTGAAGCTGCACAAAGAACGGTAAGTCGTGGCTAATATAGCCGACAGCTACATAATTTATATCTTTGCTAGTGTAGCATGTAGGTTAACGTAACGTTAAATCAATGAGCCTCCACACGGTCAGTCAGTGCGGGAACGTGATCATTGCACCCAAGATTGAGCTACAACTGGCTAGGCAGTTGGTAGCCTAAATCCTGCCTGATGTTACTGCTGTTCCTAAAACCATTGACATAAGTTAGCCTACTGTAACCACACAGAGAGATAGTGTGTGTGTGTGTGTGTGTTAAGGTTGGATGATTGTGTACAAGCCTACATCGCCTGATTGCGCCCCATAGCGATCCTCGATCACTATTGGGGGGGGTGTCTTTCTCATGGCTACCCATGTATTTCCATGGAAATTTAACATTTATTTGGAAAGTAATAAATATATATATATTTTTAAAAGCATTCATGATTTGGGTAAATGTAATATACTAACTATTACTCTTGTTAAAAATATGAAATGGTATTACATTTGGTGAAGAGCACATTATGACTTGTTTAGGACTTGAGACTTGACTTGATACCTGTCGGTCTTGACTTGAGACTTGACTCGGACTTGCCTGTCTTGATTTGGGACTTGACTTGGGACTTGAGCGCTAAGACTTTAGACTTACTTGTGACTTGTAAAACAATGACTTGGTCCCACCTCTAGTTTTTACTATTTTTATTTTTGACAACTTTTACTTCACTACATTCGTAAAGAAAATAATATACTTTTTACTCCATACATTTTCCCTGACACCCAAAAATACTTTTTACATTTTGAATGCTTAGCAGGACAGGAAAATGGCCCAATTCACACACTTATCAAGAGAACATCCCTGGGAATCCCTACTGCCTCTGATCTGGCAGACTCATTAAACACAAATGCTTCATTTGTAAATTATGTCTGCGTGTTGTAGTGGGCGATCTGCAAATAACAAAATTAATAAAAACATTTGTGCTGTCTGGTTTAAGCAATTTGAAATTATTTATACTTTTACTTTTGATACTTAAGTATAATTTTGCAATTACATTTACTTTCGATACCTAAGTATATTTAAAACCAAATACTTAGACTTTTACTCAAGTAGTATTTAACTGGGTGACTTCACTTTTACTTGAGTCATTTTCTATTAAGCTATCTTTACTTTTACTCAAGTATGAACGTTTGTTACATTTTCCACCACTGACTGTAGGTAGACGTATGACACAATGATGCCTTTAAAATACAGTAATTCATAGTCTGCATTACAGATAATTCTACTAAGTTGTGGCCTGAGATGTTAGGCTGTACAAAAAAGGACAGAAAATAATCACCTATGGGATGAGCAATGTATAGAACATAATGTAACACCATTGCTAAACAAATCTATGTACAGTTGAAGTCGGATGTTTACATACACCTTAGCCAAATACATTTAAACTCTGTTTTTCACAATTCCTGACATTTAATCCTTGTAAAAATGCCCTGTCTTAAGTCAGTTAGGATCACCACTTTATTTTAATAATGTGAAATGTCAGAATAGTAGAGAGAATTATTTATTTCAGCTTTTATTTCTTTCATTACATTCCCAGTGGGTCAGAAGTTTACATACACTCAATTAGTATTTGGTAGCATTGCCTTTAAATTGTTTAACTTGGGTCAAACGTTTCAGGTAGCCTTCCACAAGCTTCCCACAAAAAGTTGGGTGAATTTTGGCCCATTCCTCCTGACAGAGCTGGTGTAACTGGGTCAGGTTTGTAGGCCTCCTTGCTCGCACACGCTTTTTCAGTTCTGCCCACAAACTTTCTATAGGATTAAGGTCAGGACTTTGTGATGGCCACTCCAATACCTTGACTTTGTTGTCCTTAAGCCATTTTGCCACAACTTTGGAAGTATGATTGGGGTCATTGTCCATTTGGAAGACCCATTTGCGACCAAGCTTTAACTTCCTGACTGATGTCTTTAGATGTTGCTTCAATATATCCACATAATTTTCATTCCTCATGATGCCATCTATTTTGTGAAGTGCACCAGTCCCTCCTGCAGCAAAGTACCCACCCCCACAACATGATGCTGCCACCCCCGTGCTTCACGGTTGGGATGCTGTTCTTCGGCTTGCAAGCTTCCCCCTTTTTCCTCCAAATATAACGATGGTCATTATGGCCAAACAGATCGATTTTTGTTTCATCAGACCAGAGGACATTTCTCTAAGAAGTACGATCTTTGTCACCATGTGCAGTTGCAAACCGTAGTCTGGCTTTTTTATGGAGGTTTTGGAATCAGCGGCTTCTTCCTTGCTGAGCGGCCTTTCAGATTATGTCGATATAAGACTCGTTTTACTGTGGCTATAGCTACTTTTGTACCCGTTTCCTCCAGCATCTTCACGAGGTCCTTTGCTGTTGTTCTGGGATTGATTTGCACTTTTCGCACCAAAGTACGTTCATCTCTAGGAGACAGAACGCGTCTCCTTCCTGAGCGGTATGACGGCTGCGTGGTCCAATGGTGTTTATACTTGCGCACTATTGTTTGTACAGATGAACGTGGTACCTTCAGGCTTTTGGAAATTGCGCCCAAGGATGAACCAGACTTGGAGGTCTACAATTATTAGGTCTTGGCTGATTTCTTTTAATTTTCCCATGATGTCAAGCAAAGAGGCACTGAGTTTGAAGGTAGGCCTTGAAATACATCCACAGGTACACCTCCAATTGACTCAAATGATGTCAATTAGCCTATCAGAAGCTTCTAAAGCCATAACATCATTTTCTGGAATTTTCCAAGCTGTTTAAAGGCACAGTCAATTTAGTGTATGTAAACTTCTGACCCACTGGAATTGTGATACAGTGAATTATAAGTGAACTAATCTGTCTGTTAACAATTGTTGGGAAAATTACTTGTGTCATGCATAAAGTAGATGTCCTAACCGACTTGCCAAATTAACAAGAAATTTGTGGAGTGGTTGAAAAACGAGTTTTAAGGACTCCAACCTAAGTGTATGTAAACTTCCGACTTCAACTGTATACACCAAAATAGTCAAACTCCAAATTGAGATCTAACATTTCCAGGTCACTGAGGAAAATAATCCTCCGTCTGAGCCTCCCTCAATCTGTTAATGGCTAAAAATAATTCCAGGGTGGTGGTACCGTACTAGCGTTTGTACTGTGCAGAGTAGAAGACAAACAATGTTCATACTCAAGAGGCGGTTTAGTTTGACTAACATAAATAAGATGTATGTTATGATACTCATAATCATCAAGTGGCCTCCTCTCTCTCTGTCTGTCCCTATTACTTCCACTCAGTCAGTCACTCAGTCAGTCACTCAGTCACTGTCGCTCAGTCACGTCGCTCAGTCACTCGCTCACTCAGTCAGTCACTCACTCAGTCAGTCACTCCCTACCTCTTCCTCCCTCTCTCACGCGCTGTCCGTTTGTCAGATAGTTCTAGATCCCAGATGCCTTTTAAGCTTCAGTGCTTCCCTGAGTTCTGCAGCTTTACTTAAACCTGACCTCCTTTCAGGCACATCTCCCTACACTGTCACATGGCACCTCTCCACCGGGAGGAGAGGAGCAGCAGTTCACCATTTCTTAAAACGCACACGGCAATCTGTCTCTGTTTGTGTGTGTGTGTGTGTCTGTCTCTCTGTGTGTGTGTGTGTGTCTCTGTGTGTGTGTGTGTGTGTGTCTCTCTGTGTGTGTGTGTGTGTGTCTCTCTGTGTGTGTGTCTTTCTGCGTGTGTGTGTGTGTGTGTGTGTGTGTCTCTCTCTGTGTGTGTGTGTGTGTGTGTGTGTGTGTGTGTGTGTGTGTGTGTGTGTGTGTGTGTGTGTGTGTGTGTGTGTGTGTGTGTGTGTGTGTGTGTGTGTGTGTGTGTGTGTGTGTGTGTGTGTGTGTGTCTCTGCGTGTGTGTGTGTGTGTGTGTGTGTGTGTGTGTGTGTGTCTGTGTGTGTGTGGGTGTGTCTCTGCGTGTGTGTGTGTCTGTGTGTGTGTGTCTCTCTGTGTGTGTGTGTCTCGCTCTCTGTGTGTGTGTGTCTCACTCTCTGTGTGTGTGTGTGTGTGGGTTGGTCCTGTGGGATGGTAGGGGGTTGACATGCATACAGAGGTCCTATTTCATCCAGCCCAAAATGAAAGGAAGCAGCTGTCTTAACAGAGAATGACAGGGGATAAACCACAAAGGAGTTCAGCTGTTGACAGGGCTTTACATCTTACCTTAAAACTGTTTTTTGTCAAGTCAAATTGCTGTGCCACAGGCCTTCCGAGTGGCGCAGCGGTCTAAGGCACTGCATCGCAGTGTTGCGGCGTCATTACCGGTCGAGAGTCCCATAGGGCAGCGCACAATTTGCCCAGCGTTGTCCTGGTTCGGGGAGAGTTTTGCCGGGGGGGAGGGGGGGTATTTGCTTGGCTCGTCGCGCTATAGTGACTCCTTGTGACGGTCCGGGCAGCTGCAGGCTGACTTCGGTCGTCAGTTGAATGGTGTTTCCTCCGACACATTGATGCAGCTGGCTTCCGGGTTAAGCGAGCGGGTGTTAAGAAGCGCAGTTTGGCGGGTCAGGTTTCGGAGGACGCATGACTCGACCTTCGCCTCTCCCGAGCCCGTTGGGGAGTTGCAGAGACGAGACAAGATCGGAATCCCGAAATTGGGGAGAAAAAGGGGATAAAAAAATACAACACACTTATTTTTGCTGTGCCACAAATGTACCCCCCCATTTCCTCGCCCCTATGCACTTGTATAGATCTGAAAGGATTGGATAGGATTGGATAGCTAGCTTAGAGGGTAAGGTGGAGTTATTTCCATACCGCTTATACTGTACCTATCCAATTTTTTTCAGATCTACATAAGTGCATATGAGGTAGGGGAAGGGGTTGATTAGGGATTGGGCACATGTCTTTTAGGGAAATCTAAATGAATCCAATCTAATCTATCCCATTGAAGTGGATTTTCCGGGTCCATTTCCCAGTAGTGGGTCAGAGGACACAGGTCATATTATTAGATTAAATTGATAGACCCACTATGATCTACATTTACAAAGTGAAATGTCAATCCACTCACTGTTAATGTACCTTCTACGACAATATTTCACGTGTTTTATTCACTAGAAATTATTGCTTATAGGTACCTTTGTGTGTGTGTAAAATATTACTGTTCTCTGAGTTGTAAAGAGCAATGCACTAACTGTAAGTCACTCTGGATAAGAGAATCTGCTCAATAAATAAAATGTCAAATGTAACTGCTTAACAAAACAGATCTCATTACTGTATTGAATATGATTCTTTTTAAATTATACCGATGTCAAAAATGTATCATTTGTACAGTTTTTTATTGAACAGTTATTTGTGACATTCGACTGTGTAAAATCTAGCAGTACTACTTATTTCTCTGAGAGTGAGGCGGATATATAGCGTTTTGCAAAAAAACATGATTATTTGTCTCTCTGAAAAGTAACCATCATTTTTTTTTAAATGCATGTGTCACTGAACAGCCCCAGGCCATGATTAGATAGTGAAAAAAAAAACACACCAATCTCTTTCAAAAGTTCTTTAAATGAAAATAATTTACCAACATTTTTGAAAATTGCTTTTTGGAATAAAACTGAAGCAAAGTGAACCTCTCCACTTTAACGAGTTGTGCTGTGCAGCGCAGCAACAGAGAACTACGCCCTTGACGCTCAGATCATTTCTTGGGGAAATGTACACCGCACTGTCTGCATTAACATACCCTGCATAATCACCACCCAAGAGACACAGCAACATTACTCATATTTTACACAAAATACTGACAACTAAGTTATGAAATATAGAGGATATGGAGAAGAATATGGAGAGAAAGAAAGAGAGAGAGAAACATAGAGAGAGAGAAAACGGTGGAAGCAGCAAGCAAGGAAGACAGAGTGATTTGTAACGCCTTGTATGATAATACCATGACAAAACGCTCAACACAGCAGGGGGCACCATGTGACAGCCAAATTCCCATTTACTTAGAGGCCTGTCCTCCCTCTCACCCGTAATTTACCATATGAGCCCTGCCCCACTGACTACTGTTCTGTAGCAGCCTCCTCTCTGCACCAATAGACACCGCCTGTTGACTTGGACAATCTATCTGTGCTGCTTTAATACCCCTTACAGACCAGCGCAAACCATTACAGAGGGCGAGATGGATGATGAAAGACATGGATGGATGATGAAAAACATGGATGGATGAAGAGATGAATGAAGATGAATGAAGAGATGGATATAGGAAATTGGTTGGTCTGTTGTGAAAGATTGTGACACAGAAGCGATTGTGGAGCGTTCCATAATATTTCATGGAGCACTCAACTGTGATATGAATAGTTAACTGAGAGAGCCTGGGGAGGAACATAGCTTGGCCACCACTGTGGGCTGCAGGCAGCTGGGCTGAGCTCCCACAGAGGTAGGTGGAACAGAGATAGGAACGCCATAGACGGAGAGCAGAGGAACGATAGAGAGAGCAGAGGAGCGATGGAGAGAGAGAGAGAACGAGGGACAAACCTGATAAATAAAATGGAGGACGAGCGAAGAATACAAGCAGGCAGATGGAAAATGATCTGCCATGGGGTGACATGATACGTAACAGAATGAGAGAGAGAGAGAGAGACTGTAATAAAACACAGAGACAAGGAGGGAGGGAGAGATGAAAACAAGGGAGTAGGAGGTGATGCTGTTCACAGGAGCGAGGCAGAGAGTGGAAGGGCAAGAGGAAGGAGAGAGAGTGGGAGGTAGAACATGTTGGCTCTCTCTCTCTGATATATACAATATGGCTCTGTTCACACAACAGCTCAGAGGTGGTCAACAGACCAGAAGATGGTCAACAGACCCTAGAGTCAGAAACCCCTTCCACTACAACAGGAAGGAAATACATCATGCTGGATCATGCCTGTAAAAGGACACACACTATCTGCGGCACAGGAGGTTGGTGGCACCTTAATTGGGGAGGACGGTCTCGTGGTAATGGCTGGAGCAGAATCAGTGGAATGTTATCAAACACATGGTTTCCATGTGTTTGAGTCCATTCCATTTGCTCTGTTCCGGCCATTATTATGTACCGTACTCCCCTCAGCAGCATCCACTGCTGAGGGTGAGAAATGTTACGTCTCTCTGACACCCTTTAGGACATACCTCTCTCAATATCATCTGATCAGTGGTGCAAGTTACTCTGATGTCAACAATACACTATCTGGGAAACCGACTCATGGATATCAAGAGATCATGTGGTCAAATAGAGGTCATGCAGCTGAAACAAGGGTCCCACTGTACGCATGTGGTTGTATGCACATGGTTCGACACATCGATATGCGCTTCTACAGTATGTTCTAACTAATTCAACACACCTTGAGCAGTTCCTTGGGAAAATCCTTCCCGTCGTTTAGCCCTTCCAGGTTGCCGATGAACTGCAGGACGGACATTTTCTTGCCGATATTCTGAGGAGGGAGAAAGGGGCACCTTCACTTGCGCTGTCTCCTTAAGGACCCCTCTAGGAAAAACTACCGCTGTAGTTATATGTTATAGGGTATATATATATATCACATTGTTTTAATGGTCTTTCTTTTTGACTAGAGAACTTTAAGCTCTTTACCCACATTTCAACATGAGCCCTCCACGGCTCTCTAGCCCCTGGCTCCCCCACAGGTACTCACGTGGCCATGCAGGTCTGTGTTGAGCAGCATCAGGGCACAGGTCAGTGTGTGGACACTGTCTGGAGCAGGGAGAGAGAGAGAGAGATGTTTCAGTGAGTTCTCGTGCAGTATCAGTGAAAGAGTTGGCTCCTACTGGTAAATGTGTCTGCTATGTTGACACCTTGGAAGGCACACCTGTCCCCGTCTTACCTTCAGAAGGTGTTGCATTGGGGTTGCATTGTAGATATCTCCCAGAGAAGTGGGCCAGCACTCGCTCTCTCTCCTGTGTCTCTCCCATGAGGGCAAACTCCCTCAGGAAGGCTCTGCGGATGCCATACAGCATTGTGAGTGTTCACTATTCATTGGGGGGGGGGGGGGGGGGATGACTAGGTCATTGTGCTACATTTTTAACCATTTCCACTGAAAGATATCTTACCTTAGCGCTTGGTCAATAGTAAGGCCTGAAAAGTTGAAGTAACTGAGGTATTCTTCTGCCACCATCCGACTGAATTCATTACTGCAAAAAGACACAACACACACACTTACTGTGCATGAAAGGTAAACAAAATACAAAGGCAGAGAGAAGTGAACAGGTACCTGGCCTACGTACAACTCGTCCCAAATCACTACCTATCCTTATCTTGGCCCTAACCCCTCAATGATAGCATATCTGAGGGGTCTGGATAGTTATAAGCAATGTAATGGTAAAGATTCCACTTCCACCTAATAGATCTGCAAACATTGAAGGGTAAGGACCAAGGGGAGGGTTATAGCTCGAATTGGGACCAGCTGGTACTGCTCCAGTATACTCACTTCTTGCTCAGGTGCCTGGCCACGTCAGACTTCCTGAAGCCGTCCAGGTTGAAGAGGCGTTTGGCTAGGCGCTTAGCAGCCTGCAGGTCAGCCTTGTTGCCGTTGGCCAGGGCCTCGGTGCTGCCCAGGGCTAAGCGCTCCCCCACGTCCTGCTGTGGGAACGGGTCTGGAGCCCAGTGGCCTGGCTTCTCCCTGACAGACGACAAGAGGAGAGATGACTCACATGATGCTGTTATAGCACTATTATAACAGGTAGCTGGGTAACAAACTATTAGACCAGAAACGTTAGGTTCTGTTTCAAATGTAACTGTATTACAGTTCACTAACTGAATAAGGAAGAACAAGAACAAGGCAACAGTAAAATCATACTGTTGTCAACCTTGGTACATAGTAAAGCAGATGGTTGTCACTGGAAGGTGACATATTTATATTAAAAACAAAATAAACTGTTTTAAGTGAGATGTAGGCATTGGTCTGAAGCCAAAAAAGAATGGAAATTCACATGAGCACCACAATGCCTACTTTACCCATGCTCTACCAAGGTTTTCCATCACACAGCTTTGACCTACAGGGCCTTCAGAAAGTATTCACGCCCCTTGACTTTTTCCACATTATGTTGTGTTACAGCCAGAATTTAAAATGGATTAGATTTTGATTTTGTGTCACTGGCCTACACACACAACACCCCATAATGTCAAGGTGGAATTGTTTGGTGGCTGCATCATGTTATGGATATGCTTGTCATCGGCAAGGACTGGGGAGTTTTTTATAATAAAAAGAAATGGAATAGAGCTAAGCACAGGCAAAATCCTAGATGAAAACCTGGTTCAGCCTGCTTTCCAACAGACATTGGGAGACAAATTCACCTTTCTGCAGGACAATAACCTAAAATACAAGGCCAAATATACACTGGAGTTACTTACCAAAATGAAATTGAATGTTCCTGAGTGGCCTAGTTACAGTTTTGACTTAAAAATCGGCTTGAAAATCTATGGCAAGACTTGAAAATGGCTGTCTTGCAATGATCAACAACTAACTTGACAGCACTTGAAGAATTTTAAAATGAATAATGTGCAAATATTGTACAATCCAGGTGTGCAAAGCTATTAGAGTCTTACCCAGAAAGACTCACAGCTGTGATCGCTGCCAAAGGTGATTCTAACATGTGTGTGAATACTTATGTAGATGAGATATTTCTGTATTTCATTTTCAATAAATTAGCAAAAATGTCTAAAAACATGTTTTTACTTTGTCATTATGGGGTATTGTGTGTAGACGGGTGAGAAAAAATAAATATATAATCCATTTTGAATTCAGGCTGTAACAACAAAACGTGGAATAAGTCAAGGGGTATGAATACTTTCTGAAGGCACTGTACTACAGTACCTATGTTGGTCTATTGTACGTTAAACAACGTGTCGGCAGGTTGCTTAGGATTCAAACCTTCTCAAACGGCCTAACTCATACTCTTTGAGGAGATGCTCCCACAATAACTTGGTTTGTACTGCATACAATGTAAAGTATTGGATTCTTCACACACTACACAAAGACATTATCCACTGCTTTTATACTTACAAGACCACCAGGCTTGATTGAGTGAGCTGTTGTCTTAGTAATGTGGTGCTGGTGCTCTGTTTTAAAGCTAGTGTCTCTAAGGGAAGCGCCCGTGGATTTGCTCCATTGCTCAGCAAGCATTTCTTACACTCATAACAAGCAGCCTGAATTTAATTATTTCCAGCCCTTCCACCTTCAGCCTCTTATTAATAGCAGCAGAGTATCAAGTGTCTATTTAGGATTTTAACATGACCCCCCCCCCATAGGACTCTCTCTATTTCTCAACAGGATGAACAACCTCAAAAAAGATTTTTGTGCATGAATGTGCTACTACAGCTCATAACATAATATGCATTGTTAAGTATTATTCCCAACAGTAGACGTTAATTAATAAAGTGACATTAAGTGAAAATGTTGGTGCTTTTTGGGTTGTCTCTAAAATGATTATCTATTTATTGTACTTCTGAAATGGAAATGTGCCAGAGAATTTCTGTAATAAAGTTAATGCACAGTGCTTTACTATAAGCTCTTTACTGCTGGAATATCTGTGTGCAATGATATGGGTCATGTAAGGACAAGATACATCTCCATAATAGAAGAAGAAATTCTCTATAAAAGAGAGATGTTTCAAAAGGTTAAACATTTTCATTTACAAACTACACCCACAACGCAAATTCACTAAAGTCAGACTTCTGTCTCTGCAGACATTTGAGAAAATAATCAGAGAGCCACTTTAAGACCATGGATGGAACTGTCAGGAAGTCATTCCTACAACAACATAGTAGAGTTACATACATGCATTTACAGTGGGTGATTCCCCATCCAAATAAATTGAAGTAATCTGCCCACCCGAACTAACAGAATAGTCATTTGGTTAGTGGTCCACCATGCTTTAAATCAAGAGAGTTTCTCCTCAAACACAGGACTCCTCTCACATACCTCCACAGTAAGGTTGCAACCGATCTCAGGATATAGAACGCCCCCATCCATGTGCTGTGTTTGGTTCATTCCACCGGCCCTTTGAGTCACCCCCTCTAACAGGATGATCCACACAAAGGAGGAGAGTGGGGAGATGTGTAGAAGGGGGCTGAGTTTATTTGTTCTTAAAACGTTGGTTGTAAAGTTGGTTGTAAAGTATAAAAATTGGCTCTATGGCAAGCCAACATCTTATGTCCCCAAGACCGCAGTTTCATAAACTGGTTGTGCTGCATCACGAGAACAGTCAACACACAATCCACAGATGCTGAGAAAGTGCTTCCTTCTTGCCTTTGTTGACAAGGGCTGACAGTGCTGACATTAGACAACATATCACCTCTGAGAACACAACTAAGATGGACATACAAAGCCCCAATTGAAACACTTTTTAAATATATTTTTTGAAGCTATTACATCTAGAAGATAACCAAAGTACGTTGAACAATGGGCCTTATCGGTGTTCTGATGCATTTGATCTTCGACTGAGGCTATGCAAAGTCTCCACCATAGAACAGAGCCGCAACAGGACTGATGAGCGTGTGTGGTCACTAAATAACATTCAGGCTCCAGAGTGAAAACTGATATCTCTCCCTTGTTGACATTGCCTTTTTCTCAGGACACAACATTCAACAGTCACTAAAGACGACACAGCATATACTGTATAGTATATATGTATTCACCTTAAGATACCACAGCTACAGAGAAACACAGAGTTGTTTGGGAAGTTATTAAGTCTACTTGAAGGTGTCAAATTCCTTTCCCTGTTAAGATCTCAGAGAGATTTTACACCCGTTCTAATCTGTTCTATGAATGATTGATTGAGCCCTTGACGTATCCTGGATGTACAGATGGTTCAGAGAGCCAGAACCCAAACTACTAACTTCAAGGGGTTTCGCTAAACACATTTCTAACCAAAAATATAAACCCTAAACAATAATTCAATACTGCAATCTACACAGAGCGGAAATCTAGGCCCTACAGTTTATTTGCAGAGGCAATGAACAGGGAATCTATGTTGCTGATTCAGTTGACGAGTCTCAGGTCAGGAAATTGCAAGTTAGCTGAAATGATTGGACGAAGACCAACACATGGCCCAGGGAGAATGTAACATTCTAGAACTTCTTTGGTTGTAGGTTATTATAGTAACTGAAGAACCCCCCCCCCCCCCTCCCCCCTTGGTGAAGCCAAGCCTGCTGGCTGATCTGAGAACACTGTAGGTGAGCCTCTATCGTAGGGACCAGAGCCAACAGGTATTTATCACACTCTATTAACCATGAGTTGCCACATAGTTTCTCTGAACACACACGCTCACTCTCTCACCCTGTAAATCAATTGAATTACCAGACACTGTATAACATTGTCCAGCCAGCTAGGAGTCACAGTCACACATATCAAATCAATTTGTATTGGTCACATACACGTGGTTGGCAGATGTTAATGCGAGTGTAGCGAAATGTTTGTGCTTCCGACAGCGCAGTAATATCTAACAAGTAATCTGACATTTACCCAACAACTACCTAATACACACAAATCTAAAATGGGTGAATGAGAATATGTACATATAAATATATGGATGAGCGACGGCCGAGCGGCATAGGCAAGGTGCATTGATGGTATAAAATACAGTATATACATATTTTAAAATATATATATATATTTCACCTTTATTTAATCAGGTAGGCTAGGTGAGAACAAGTTCTCATTTACAACTGCGATCTGGCAAAGATAAAGCAAAGCAGTGCGACACAAACAATAACACAGAGTTACACATGGAATAAACAAACACAGTCAATAACACAATATAAAAAGTCTATATAGAGTGTGTGCAAATGAGGTAAGATAAGGGATGTAAGGAAATAAATAGGCCATAGTGGTGAAATAATTACAATTTAGCAATTAAACACTGCAGTGATAGATGTGCAGAAGACGAATGTGCAAGTAGAGATACTGGGGAGCAAAGGAGCAAAACATAATAATAAATAACAGTATGGGGATGAGGTAGTTGGATGGGCTATTTACAGATGGGCTACATGATATGAGTAATGTAAGATATGTAAACATTATTAAAGTGGCATTGTTTAAAGTGACTAGTGATCCATTTGTTGAAGTGGCCAGTGAGTGGGTCTCCATGTAGGCAGCAGCCTCTCTGAGTTAGTGATTGCTGTTTAGCAGTCCGATGGCCTTGAGATAGAAGCTGTTTTTCAATCTCTCGGTCCCAGCTTTGATGCACCTGTACTGACCTCGCCTTCTGGATGTTAACGGTGTGAACAGGCAATGGCTCAGGTGGTTGTTGTCTTTGACAATCTTCTTTGCTTTCCTGTGACGTCGGGTGCTATAGGTGTCATGGAGGGCAGGTAGTTTGCCCCCGGTGATGTGTTGTGCAGACCGCACCACCCTCTGGAGAGCCTTGCGGTTGAGGGCGGAGCAGTTGCTGTACCAGGCTGTGATACAGCCCGACAGGATTCTCTCAATTGTGGATCTGTAAAAGTTAGTCAGGGTTTTGGGTGAAAAGCCAATTTTCTCCAGCCTCCTGAGGTTGAAGAGGCCCTGTTGCACCTTCTTCACCACACTGTCTGTGTGGATGGACCATTTCAGTTTGTCATTGATGTGTACGCCGAGGAACTTTAAAAATTAAAAAAAATCCACCTTCTCCACTGCTGTCCCTTCGATGTGGATAGGGGGGTGCTCCCTCTGCTGTTTCCTGAAGTCCACGATTATCTCTTATTATCTTTGTTGAAGTTGAGTGAAAGGTGGTTTTCCTGACACCACACTCCGAGTGACCTCACCTCCTCCATGTAGGCTGTCTCGTAGTTGTTGGTAATCAAGCCCAATACTGTCGTATTGCCTGCAAACTTGATGATTGAGTCGGAGGCGTGCATGGCCACGCAGTCGTGGATGAACAGGGAGTACAGGAGGGGGCTGAGCACGCACCCTTGTGGGGCCCCAGTGTTGAGGGTCAGCGAGGTGGAGATGTAGTTTCCTACCTTCACCACCTGGGGGCGGCCCGTCAGGAAGTCCAGGACCCAATTGCACAGGGCGGGGTTGAGGCCCAGGGCCTCCAGCTTGATGATGAGCTTTGCGGATACTATGGTGTTAAATGCTGAGCTGTAGTCATCATCAAGCATTCTTACATACAGTTGAAGTCGGACGTTTACATGCATTTAGGTTGTAGTCATTAAACCTCGTTTTTCAACCACTCCACACATTTCTTGTTAACAAACTACAGTTTTGGCAAGTCAGTTAGGACATCTACTTTGTGCATGACAAAAGTAATTTTTCCAACAAATGTTTACAGACAGATTATTTCACTGTATCACAATTCCAGTGGGTCAGAGGTTTACATACACTAAGTTGACTGTGCCTTTAAACAATTCCAGAAAATGATGTCATGGCTTTCGAAGCTTCTGATAGGCTAATTGACATAATTTGAGTCAATTGGAGGTGTACCTGTGGATGTATTTCAAGGCATAACTTCAAACTCAGTGCCTCTTTGCTTGACATCATGGGAAAATCAAAAGAAATCAGCCAAGACCTCAGAAGAAAAAAAAATTGTAGACCATGTCTGGTTCATCCTTGGGAGCAATTTCCAAATGCCTGAAGGTACCACGTTCATCTGTACAAACAATAGTACGCAAGTATAAACACCATGGGACCACACAGCCGTCATACCGCTCAGGAAGGAGACTCGTTCTGTCTCCTAGAGATGAACGTACTTTGGTGCGAAATATGCAAATCAATTCCAGAACAACAGCAAAGCACCTTGTGAAGATGCTGGAGGAAGCAGGTACAAAAGTATCTATATCCACAGTAAAACGAGTCCTATATCGACATAACCTGAAAGGCCGCTCCGTAAGGAAGAAGCCACTGCTCCAAAACCGCCATAAAAAAGCCAGACTATGGTTTGCAACTGCACATGCGGACAAAGATTGTGCTTTTTGGAGAAATGTCCTTTGGTCTGATGAAACAAAAATATAACTTTTTGGTCATAATGACCATCGTTATGTTTGGAGAAAAAAGGGGGAAGCTTGCAAGCCGAAGAACACCATCCCAACCGTGAAGCACGGGGGTGGCAGCATCATGTTGTGTGGATGCTTTGCTGCAGCAGGGACTGGTGCACTTCACAAAATAGATGACATCATGAGGCAGGAAAATGATGTGCATATATTGAAGAAACATCTCAAGACAACAGTCAGGAAGTTAAAGCTTGGTCGCAAACAGATCTTCCAAATGGACAATGACCCCAAGCATACTTCCAAAGCTGTGGCAAAATGGCTTAAGGACAACAAAGTCAAGGTATTGGAGTGGCCATCACAAAGCCCTGACCTTAATCCTATAGAACATTTGTGGGCAGAACTGAAAAAGAGTGTGTGAGCAAGGAGGCCTACTAACCTGACCCAGTTACACCAGCTCTGTCAGGAGGAATGGGCCAAAATTCACCCAACTTTTTGTGGGAAGCTTGTGGAAGGCTACCTGAAACGTTTGACCCAAGTTAAACAATTTAAAGGCAATGCTACCAAATACTAATTGAGTGTATGTAAACTTCTGACCCACTGGGAATGTAATGAAATAAATAAAAGCTGAAATAAATAATTCTCTCTACTATTAGTCTGACATTTCACATTCTTAAAATAAAGTGGTGATCCTAACTGACCAAAGACAGGGAATTTTTACTAGGATTAAATGTCAGGAATTGTGAAAAACTTTGTTGAAATGTATTTGGCTAAAGTGTATGTAAACTTCCGACTTCAACTGTAGGTATTCTTTTTGTCCAGATGGGATAGGGCAGTGTGCAGTGTGATGGCGATTGCATCGTCTGTGGACCTGTTAGGGTGGTATGCAAACTGAAGTGGGTCTAGGGTGGCCGGTAAGGTGGAGATGATTTGATCCTTGACTAGTCGTTCAAAGCACTTCATGATGACAGAAGTGAGTGCTACGGGGCCGTAGTCATATAGTTTAGTTATCTTTGCCTTCTTGGATACAGGAACAATGGTGGCCATCTTGAAGCATGTGGCGACAGCAGACTGGGATAGGGAGCGATTGAATATGCTCGTAAACACACCAGCCAGCTGGTCTGCGCATGCTCTGAGGATGTGACTAGGGATGCCGTCTGGGCCAGCAGCCTTGCCAAGGGTTAACACGTTTAAATGTTTTACTCACTTCGGCCACGGAGAAGGAGAGGGCGCAGTTCTTGTTAGCGGGCCGTGACGGTGGCACTGAATTATCCTCAAAGCGGGTAAAGAAGGTGTTTAGCTTGTCTGGAAGCGTGACGACTGTGTCCATGACGTGGCTGGTTTTCTTTTTGTAGTCAGTGATTTCCTGTAGACCCTGCCACATACGTCTCGTGACTGAGCCATTGAATTGCGACTCCACTTTGTCCCTGTACTAGCATTTTGCTTGTTTGATTGCTTTGCGGAGGGAATAACTACACTGTTTATATTCAGCCATATTCACAGACCTCTTTCCATGATTAAATGCGGTGGTTCGCTCTTTCAGTTTTGCATGAATGCATGAATCCATCCACAGTTTCTGGTTAGGGTGGGTTTTAATAGTCACAGTGGGTACAACATCTCCAATGCATTTCCTTATAAATTCACTCAGAGTCAGCATATATGTCAATGTTATTCTCTGAGGCTGACTGTGAACATATCCCAGTCTGCGTGATCAAAACAATCTTGAAGCGTGGATTTCGATTGGTCAGACCAGCGTTGAATGGTTCTAGTCACTGGTACATCCTGTTCGATTTTCTGCCTATAAGACGGTAGGAGCAAGATGGCGTCGTGGTCGGATTTTCCGAAGGGAGGGCGTGGGAGGGCTTTTTATGCATCGCGGAAGTTAGAGTAGCAGGGGTCGAGTGTATTACCCCCGCGTGTTATGCAATCAATATGCTGATAGAATTTAGGTAGCCTCTCAAATTTGCTTTGTTAAAATCCCCAGCTACAATAAATGCAGCCTCAGGATATATGGTTTCCAGTTTACATAGAGTCCAGTGAAGTTCCTTTAGGGCCATGTTGGTGTCTGCTTGAGGGGGAATGTACACAGCTGTGATGACAACTGATGAGAATGCTCTTGGAAGGTAATATTGCCGGCATTTGATTGTGAGGAATTCTAGGTCGGGTGAGCAGAAGGACTTGAGTTCCTGTATGTTGTTATGATTACACCATGAGTCGTTAATCATAAAGCATACACCCCCGCCCTTCCTCTTCCCAGAGAGGTGTTTATCTCTGTCGGCGCGATGCATGGAGAAGCCCGGTGGCTGAACTGATTCCAACAACATATCCCAAGAGAGCCATGTTTCCATGAAATAGAGAATGTTACAATCTCTGACGTCTCTCGAAGGCAACCCTTGCTCAAATTCTGTCTACCTTGTTGTCAAGAGACTGGACATTGGCGAGTAGTATACTCGGGAGCGGTGGGCGATGTGCACATCTACGGAGCCTGACCAGAAGGCCACTCCTTCTGCGGCGCAGTTGTTTTGGGTCGTCTTCTGGGATTAGATCCATTGTCCTGGGTGGTGGTCCAAACAGAGGATCTGCTTCGGGAAAGTCGTATTCCTGGTCGTAATGTTGGTAAGTTGACGTCGCTCTTACAGCCGGAAAGAACTATTGGAAATATGTAATAAGACTTAAGATTTCCTAGGGTAACAATGTAAGAAATAATACATAAAAAAACGAAATACTGCATAGTTTCCTAAGGACTTGAAGCGAAGCGACCATCTCTGTCGGCGCCATCTTGTCCATAATCATTTCACACTTAATTATTCATAACGTTGGACCATTCATTACAAACAAGCACCTGATAAAGTAAGCCTCCACTTTCTTTGAGAACTTAAAGCAGAGTTTCCCAAACTCGGTCCTGAGGCCTCACAGGGGTGCACGTTTTGGTTTTTGCCCTAGCAATAAACAGCTGATTCAAATAATCAAAGCTTGATGAGTTGATTAATTTAAATCAGCTGTGTAGCGCTAGGGCAAAAAACTAAATATGCACCATTTGGGGCACCCAGGACTGAGTTTGGGAAACCCTGCCTTGGGAAACACAAACAAACACTCAAATTACAAAATGACACATTGGTTTTCTTACCCTGTAAGCAGTCTACGTAGAAGGTATGACAGCAATCCATGCTTTGGTTTAGTTTCCCTAGCAGTGGCAAGCACTGTTTCCAAATGCTAACGGTCATGGGACCGATGTTAGCATTTTTCGCACATCATGTTCAAATCATTGTTAAGTGACTTTAGTGAGCTTCAAAATCATTTTTAGATACTTTAGGATTATTTATTATTTATTTATTATTATTATTTATTATGTGCAAAAAAGGCTAATATCACTCCCATGACTTGAACGGGATACGTGCCACAAATGCTAAAACGTTAGTATTTGGAAACAGTGCCAGGGAAACTAAACCAAAGCATGGATTGCTGTCATACCTTGGCCATAGACTGCTTACAGAGTAAGGAAACAAATATCTAAATTTGTAATTTGGGCGAACTATCCCTTTAACACTGTCTGGGTCCACACACCTCAGACAGACAGACAAACAAACAGACAATTGGAGGTAAAGTACAGTGAAGTGAGGAACTCACCGGTAGATGGCCGGGTAGGGGGCATCCAGGCACATGTCTTCCAAAGCCCCGCCCCCCCAGCAGAGCAAATAATGTGCCATATTGTCCCCAGAGCCACGCCCCTTTCGCACCCAACCACGGCATTCGGCGGTGAGGTAACCCTGGCAGTCAACAGTCGGATCTACTGACCACAGCGATTCTCTGCCCACTGTCTAGCCACATGTGGACACCGCCCTGCTCTCCGCCTGAGCCTAGCAGGATCTCAAATGGTGCATTTCACAACATCTTCTCTTCCATTTCCCCTCCTTTGTGTCTGGATTCTCTCTCTGCCTTATTTGGCGCCCTAATATGTTGCCTTTAGCCTGTTGCTGCCCTCCCCTGCCGTCCTGTCTACCACTATCTCTCTCCTTCCCTCTCCCCTATCCAGCTCCCTGTAGCTCTCTCGTTCCAAACTTTGAAGTATCCAAGCTGGTGGACACAGTATGTGGTAATAACTTGGCAGGATCTTTGTTGAACTCAAAGTTACACTTGGTCAGTCTCAGTCTTTCGCTCTCTCACTGCCCTCTCTCTCGGTCTGTATTGGTCTGGTCTGTGTGTGCCTCTCTCTGCGAATCGCTCATCAGCTGGGCTATTTTCCGCTGCTGGAGAAGGTATGCATTTCCTCTCTCCATGGCTGCAAACCCCCTCCTATCCCCTCACTCTTCTCTTCCTCTCTTTGTCTCCCCTTACATTCCCTCTCTCCCACTGACCCCCCTTTATATGTTTCTAACCTACTTTCTGATTTCACATCTCAGTCAGCTCCTATATCTCAGAAAATACACATGTATCAGATTTAAAGCAACAATCAAGGAACAAATGTTTCAGTAAAGCCAAACAAGTAGGAATGTAAGCTAATCAAAGTAGCCTACGGCAGGTATTCCCAAACTGGGAGTATGCGCAATGCCGTCGGGGGTACGAGCAATTAAAAAAAAATATATATATATATATATATATATTTTTGATCTTCACATTTTCAAACAGTCCATTTATATTTTCCAAGGGGTCTATTCATTTGGGTGATTTTTGTTCCCCCCTCGCCTGAGTAGCCTTGTTTCACTGCCAAAAATAAAATTAAACCATCTAGTGTTCAGCGAAATAATGTCAAACACAAGTAGCCTAGTGAAATAATTAACATCCAATCACATTAACCGTTACTCTCTCGCGGGAATTCCACTAACGTTCAGTATGTAGCCAAACAAGGCTGCTGCTCATTCCGGTCGCTCAAAAATTGATAAATGGTTAAAAAAAAGTAGGGCCCGTGTCCAAAGAGACACATACCAGCTCTACCGGTAGTACTGCTACTACCAGTAGTACTACACCTGCAACTGTCGACGACACAAGTTGTTCTGCTTCCACGAGCACATCCAATGCTAGCATCAGTAATTCTACATTTGTTGTTAGCCCAGCTAGCATGGACACTGACAGAATCTGATGCAGCCAAAGAGCTACTGCCCCCTTACCCGGGAAAGCACCGAACAACAGACAGAGGCGCAAATATGATGAGAACTACATTGATTTGGGGTTCACTTATATTGGGAGTAGTGCCTTTCCTCAGCCATAGTTTGTTATATGTGCAAAAGTACTATCTTACAACTCGATGAAACCATCACTTTTGCGCAGACATTTAGAAACAAAACATGCCAATTTAAAAAATAAGCCAAGGTAGTTTTTTGAGCGATATCTAAGACAACTTTCGATTAATAAGACATGTATAAAAGCAACAGATACCATGAATAAGAAGGGGCTAAAAGCGTCTTATATGGTGAGCTACGAAGTGGCTAGGACAGGCAATCCCCATACTATTGTGGAGGACTTAATTCTTCCTGCTGCCGCAGATATGGCTGGGACAATGCTGGGGGAAAAGGCCAAAACAACTATACAGACAATGACTTCATCAAACAACACTCTTTCACGACGCATCAGTGTCATGGCAGATGTTTTGAAATAATTACTGCTTCGCATACAAGCCAGTGAATTCTATGCGTTACAGCTGGATGAGTCAACAGCCGTGGCAGGCCGGGCACAGCTCCTGGTATATGTCCGTTACGTTTATGGGTGGTCAATTAAGGAAGACATCCTCTTCTGCAAACCACAGGAAACCAGGACAACAGGAGAGGATATTTTTTAAGTACTGGACAGCTTTGTGACATCAAATGGACTTTGGTGGTCAAGATGTGTTGGTATCTGTACTGATTGCGCAAAAGCCATGACAGGGAGACGTAATGGAGTGGTAACACACGTGCAAGCAGTTGCTCCCGACGCCACTTGGGTACACTGCAGCATCCACCGATAGGCTCTTGCTGCCAAAGGAATGCCTGACAGACGTTTTGGATACTACAGTGAAAATGGTTACTTTGTTAAAGCAAGGCCCCTGAACTCTTGTGTATTTTCTGCACTAGGCAATGATATGGGTAGCGATCATGTAATGCTTTTACAACATACAGAAGTGTGCTGGTTATCAAGGGGCAAAGTGTTGGCACGTTTTTTTAAATTGAGAGACGAACTTAAAGTTTTCTTTACTGACCATAACTTTCACTTGTCTGACTGCTTGCATGATGACAAGTTTCTCACATGACTGGCCTATCTGGGTGATGTTTTTTCTCGCCTGAATGATCTGACTCTTCGCAACTATATTCAATGCGCGGGACGAAATTGAGGCTGATTAAGAAGTTGGAGCTCTTCTCTGTCTGCATTAACAAGGACAACACACAGATCTTTCCATCATTGTTGAATTTTTTGTGTGAAAATGACAATGTCAAATGTGATACAGCGAAGCACCTGAGTGAATTGGGTGCGCAATTATGCAGCTACTTACCCGAAACGGATGACACAAACAACTGGATTCGATATCCCTTTCATGCCCTGCCTCCAGTCCACTTACCGATATCTGAACAAGAGAGCCTCATCGAAATTGCAACAAGCGGCTCTGTGAAAATTGGATTTAAAATCAGAAGCCACTGCCAGATTTCTGAATTGGGCTGCGCTCAGAGTATCCTGCCTTGGCAAATAGCGCTGTTAAGACAATGATACCCTTTGCAACCACGTACTTACGTGAGAGTGGATTCTTGGCCCTCACTAGAATGAAAACTAAATACAGGCACAGACTGTGCGTGGAAAATTATTTAAGACTGAGACTCTCTCCAATACAACCCAACATTGCAGAGTTATGTGCATCCTTTCAAGCACACCCTTCTCATTAATCTGTGGTGAGTTATTCACAATTTTCGATGAACAAATAAAGTTTTATATGTAAGATGGCTAAATAAAGAGGAAAATTATTGATTACTATGACACTATTATTTGTGCCTTGGTCCTATAATAGCTCTTTGTCACTTTCCACGAGCCGGGTTGTGACAAAAACTCACACTCATTCTTATGTTTAATGAATGTGTGTGTATAGTGTGTGTGTGACAGGCTTACAATGATGGCAACAACAACAAAAACATTTGAGAGTGCGCTAACCCTGGTGCTAGAGGGGGTATGCAGCTGGAGGTTGAATGTTTAAAGGGGTACCGAACTATAAAATGTTTGGGAACCACTGGCCCACAGCAATGACACCATATATGTTCCTTTATAAATACATTTAAGGTATTATGGTTTCTTAAGGTTTTACTTGTTAATATTTTTTCCAACAAATCTGGTCCTAGAACAATGGGTCTTGGATCAAAAGCCAAGTGAGGTAAACTTAATTTTCTCAAAATCAACTTGTAAACCTGGACGGATGGTTAAATCAGCTTTTGATTCGATCAAACTGCCTTTTGTATCATTACAGACTACAAAAGGGAAACACAGCCGAGAGCTGCCCAGTTACACAAGCCTACCAGACGAGCTAAACTACTTCTATGCTCGCTTCGAGGGAAATAACACTGAAACATGCATGAGAGCACCAGCTGTTCCAGAAGACTGTGTGATCACGGTCTATGCAGCTGATGCGAGCAAGACCTTGAAACAGGTCAACATTCACAAGTTCGCAGGGCCAGACGGATTACCAGGACATGTACTGCGAGCATACGCTGACCAACTGGCAAGTGTCTTCAGTGACATTTTCAACCTCTCCCTGTCCGAGTCTGTAATACCAACATGTTTTAAGCAAACCACCATAGTCCCTGTGCCCAA
Organism: Salvelinus namaycush; assembly: GCF_016432855.1. Lineage (NCBI taxonomy): Eukaryota > Metazoa > Chordata > Actinopteri > Salmoniformes > Salmonidae > Salvelinus > Salvelinus namaycush. The sequence continues at coordinate 40,191,923 of NC_052310.1, read as the reverse complement.
GAACACTAAGGTAACCTGCCAAAATGACTACTGACCCGTAGCACTCACGTCTGTAGCCACAAAGTGCTTTGAAAGGCTGGTCATGGCTCACATCAACACCATTATCCCAGAAACCCTAGACCCACTCCAGTTTGCATACCACCCTAACAGATCCACAGATGATGCAATCTCTATTGCACTCCACACTGCCCTTTCCCACCTGGACAAAAGGAACATATATGTGAGAATGCTATTCATTGACTACAGCTCAGTGTTCAACATCATAGTGCCCTCAAAACCCAGTACATTACTGGGGCCAAGCTTCATGCCATCCAGGACCTCTATACCAGGCGGTGTCAGAGGAAGGCCCTAAAAATTGTCAAAGACTCCAGCCACCCTAGTCATAGACTGTTCTCTCTGTTACCGCACGGCAAGCGGTACCGGAGCGCCAAGTCTAGGTCCAAGAGGCTTCTAAACAGCTTCTACCCCCAAATCAAATGGCTACCCAGACTACTTGCATTGCCCCCCCCCCCCCCCCCCTATTTTACACCGCTGCTACTCTGTTGTTATCATCTATGCATAGTCACTTTAATAACTCTACCTACATGTACATATTACCTAAACTAACCGGTGCCCCCACCCATTGACTCTGTACCGGTACCCCTGTGTATAGTCTCGCTATTGTTATTTTACTGCTACTCTTTAATTACTTGTTACTTATATTTCTTATTCTTAATCATATTTTTTTTATACTGCATTGGTGGTTAGGGGCTCTTAAGTAAGCATTTCACTGTAAGGTCTACTACACCAGTTGTATTCGGCGCATGTGACTAATACAATCTGAAGTAAATGACTATCGCCCCGAAGCACTCACTTCTGTCATTATAAAGTGCTTAGAGAGACTAGTCAAAGATCATATCACCTCCACCCTACCTGTTACCCTAGACCCACTCCAATTTGCTTACCGCCCCAATAGGTCCACAGATGATGCAATCGCCATCACACTGCATACTGCCCTATCCCATCTGGACAAAAGGAACACCTATGTAAGAATGCTGTTCATTGGCTACGGCTCAGCATTCAACACCATAGTACCCTCCAAACTCATCATTAAGCTTGAGACCCTAGGTCTCGACCCCGCCCTGTGCAACTGGGTCCTGGACTTCCCGACGGGCCGCCCCCAGGTGGTGAAGGTAGGAAACAACATCTCCACTCTGCTGATCCTCAACACTGGGGCCCCACAAGGGTGCGTTCTCAGCCCTCTCCTGTACTCCCTGTTCACCCACGATTGCGTGGCCATGCACGCCTCCAACTCAATCATCAAGTTTGCAGACAACACTACAGTGGTAGGCTTGATTAACAACAACTACGAGACAGACTACAGGGAGGAGGTGAGGGCCTTCGGAGTGTGGTGTCAGGAAAATAACCTCTCACTCAATGTCAGCAAAACAAAAGAGATGATCGTGGACTTCAGGAAACAGCAAAGGGAGCACCCCCCTATCCACATCAACGGGACACAGTGGAGAAGGTGGAAAGTTCCTCGGTGTACATATCACCAACAAACTGAAATGGTCTACGCACCCAGACAGTGTGGTGAAGAAGGCGCAACAGCGCCTTTTACAGGTGCACAATTGAGAGCATCCTGTCGGGCTCTATCACCGCCTGGTACGGCAACTGCACCGCTCAGGGCTCTCCAGAAGATGGTGCGATCTGCACAACGCATCACCGGTGGCAAACTACCTGCCCTCCAGGACACCTACAACACCCGATGTCACAGGGAGGCAAAAAAGATCATCAAGGACAATAACCACCCAAGCCACTACCTGTTCACCCCTCTATCATCCAGAAGGCGAGGCCAGTACAGGTGCATCAAAGCTGGGACAGAGAGATTTAAAAACAGCTTCTATCTCAAGGCCATCAGATTGTTAAACAGCCACCACTAGCACAGAGAGGCGGCTGCCTACCTACAGACTTGATATCATTGGCCACTTTAATAAATGGAACACTAGTCACTTTAATAATGCCACTTTAAGAATGTTTACACATTTCACATTACTCATCTCATATGTATATACTATACTATCTATTGCATCTTAGGCTCTCTGTCACTGCTCATCCATATATTTTATACTTATATATTCTCATCCCATTCCTTTACTAGATTGTGTGTATTAGGTTTAGTTGTGGAATTGTTAGATATTACCTGTTAGATACTGCTGCACTGTCGGATCTAGAAGCATAAGCATTTCGCTACACTCACAATAACATCTGCTAACCATGTGTATGTGGCCGTTAAATTTTGATTTGATTTGAACTGGATGGGACGATACAATGGATATGAGTAGGTCTACACATACTGTAGGAGAACATACACGGAGTGTACAAAACATTAAGAACACTTGCTCTTTCCATGACAGACTAACCGGGTGAAAGTTATGATCAAAATTGTTAAATCCTCTTCATCTACACTGAGACAAGTTAAAGAAGGATTTTTAAGCCTTCAGACAATCGAGACATGGATTGTGTCTATGGCATTCAGAGAGTGAATGGGCAAGTCAAAATATTTAAGGGCCTTTGAAATGGATATGGCAGTAGATGCCAGGCGCACCAGCTTGTGTCAAGAACTGCAACGCTGCTGGGTTTTTCACGCTCAACAGTTTCACGTGTGTATCCAGCCAACTTGACACAACTGTGGGAAGCATTGGGGTCAACATGGGCCAGCATCCCTGTGGAAGGGAGGGCAGGGCGCAACTCAATATTAGGAAGGTGTTCCTCATGTTTGGTATACTCATTATTTGTTTTATATAATAATAATGTACACGTATGCATACTGTATATGAACATTCACTAGTAGGGCCCGAGTACCTAGATTTTCTCAGGCCCATATTAATAGAATTTGTCTCGTAAACAAAGTTATAATAACTCCATTCTTAGCAGGGTTGGAGGCATATATACTACACCTTGCAATATACTACACCTTGCAATGAAAATTACACCAATTTAGTTACCCTTGTTCACGTTTCAAGTAAAACATCAGGCACACACATCCAATCAAAAGTCCACACCAATACTTTAACCAAAGAGGTATCATACCGCTGAGCCCAAATCACAGGAATTCAAACCACAACTCAATCCCTCCATGTTACAGACAGTACGGTACTCAAAACTAATTTCTGGATAAACGTTCAACAAAAGAAACAGTGGCTCTCTGGCCTCATCTAGTGGTATAACTGAATTTCTGCGGTTGAGTTTCACAGGCATATAAAGTACACCATATACACACAAAAAAAAGTATGTGGACACCCCTTCAAATGAGTTGATTTGGCTATTTCAGCCACACTCGTTGCTGACAGGTGTATAAAATCAAGCACACAGCCATGCAATCTCCATAGACAAACATTGGCAGTAGGATGGCCTTACTGAAGCGCTCAGTGACTTTCAATGTGGCACTGTAATAGGATGTAACCTTTCCAACAAGTTAGTTCGTCGAATTTCTGCTAAAGCTGCCCCGGTCAACTGTAAGTGCTGTTATTGTGAAGTGGAAACGTCTAGGAGCAACAACGCCTCAGCCGTGAAGTGGTAGGCCGCACAAGCTCACAGAACGGGACACACGAGTGCTGAAGCCTGTAAAAATCATCCCTCCTCGGTTGCAACACTCACTACCGAGTTCCAAACAGCCTCTGGAAGCAACGTCAGCCTAATAACTGTTCGTCGGGAGCGTCATGAAATGGGTTTCAATGACCGAGCAGCCGCACACAAGCCTAAGATCGGCAAGCGTCGGCTGGAGTGGTGTAAAGCTCGCCGCCATTGGACTCTGGAGCAATGGAAACGCGTTCTCTGGAGTGATGAATCACGCTTCACCATCTGGCAGTCCAACAGACGGATCTGGGTTTGGCGGATGCCAGGAGAACGATACCTGCCCCAATGCATAGTGCCAACTGTAAAGTTTGGTGGAGGACGATTAATGGTCTAGGACTGTTTTTCATTGGTCGGGCTACACCCCTTAGTTCCAGTGAAGAGAAATCTTAACGCTACAGCATACAATGACATTCTACACGATTCTGTGCTTACAACTTTGTGGCAACAGTTGGGGAAGTGCCAGATCAAATGCCAGATCAAACATATGCCAGTCACACATGCTTAGATTATAGGCGAAGTAATTGGGAACCTCCATTCCAGGGACAACACATGGCATGAGATTTTAGTGACAGTGGTCGTCTAGCAGCAGTAAAGAGATGTATTACCAATGCAGCATAAGCTGTTTATCATTATGAAATTGCATAATATGATCCTATATCTTATAATAGGATCTTCATATAACAACATGTGTTGCCACCATCACCATCTGCCAGCACACGCCCCTGAGGACAATGGCAAACAAACACACAAATGCACTCAAGAGATGTCACAGCTAAACGATTCTTTGGAGATTGTTAAAATGTTGTGTGTGCAGCTGTGTGTGTGCGTGCGACCACTTTCTCCTGCACGGACACTGCAGAGAAGCTGATACAAAATAGTCTAAATGAAGCAGACCTTAGATGTCCACTGTCCACGTTTGTCTGTCACTCACCTGATGAGAGTCAAGTCTAAGTTAGTTCGCAAGCAGTCTTTCTCCAACCGGGACTTCCCTCCTGAAGTATAATCCTGCTCAGAGGTGCTGCTGAGCCCCTCTCCTGTAGGGGCCAGGGTGTTCTCAGAGCATGTGGGGTCAGACACACTGGGGAGCTCTGGATGAGCCAGGGGGGCAAAACTCAGCTCAATGATATGACGCGCACTCTCACAAATTTGGCTCTGGATCTTAGGGGTGAGGGTGGGCATGTCAAAGGTGAATATGGGCGGGCCACTGGAGGTCAAGAGGTCAACGCTGTCCAGGCTGCTGTAGGAGGTGCCCTTGACTCGGTGAGACTCCATGATCCTTTCGAAGTGGCGGCTGAAGGAGTCCAGGCTGTCCACTGAGGTCCTGCGAGGGCTGGTCACTGAGATGGGGGACATCAGGGCTGATTGGGCATCCGATATGTGGTCCAGGGGACAACTACAGGAAGAAATCATGTAGAATGTATTAGGAACACATGAGGTATCTGATTGGCAAATATCTACTATATTTGTGTCTCTATAAATGCTTTACATACTGACTACATGGTGCGTCTGAACTGCAGTGAATATCTCACCCCTTCAGCAGCAGACTGTACACTTGATTGTCCTCCTGGGTGGCATGCTGTCTCTTCTTATCCCCCTGCATCCTCACACTGGCCCAGCTCACCACCTCCTCCTCTTCCTCCTCCAGTTCGTCCTCCTCTCCGTCAGTGCGCACTATGGTACTGGCGCTGGAGGCAGAGGTGCCGAGCACACTGCGGTTACTCCCAAAGGCTGAGTCCACCTCCTCCTGCTCTCTCTCGGCCTCAGCCAATATCACCTCATCTAGGTCTGTTTCCCTATAGCATTTCAGGGGCACTGCATCTAGGTCCGTCTCAGCATAGTTGATGGCTCTGCGGATGATGCCCGTCTTGGGAGAGAAGCCAACCACAGTGACCGGGGGCGGAGTCACCAAATCCACAACCTGCTGGACATCGTGATAGGATAAACTCTGACTCTCATCGTCCCATCCCCTCCAGTGACCTGTGGGCTTCAGGAGCAGGGAGGAGGTGGGCAAGGGAGACTCACTGGAGGTCCCACTCGGGGGGGCTTGAGAGGAGTCTGGGATATCAAAAGAGACAAAGAGAGCATGTAAAAGTGAGTAGGAATAATATAGAACAATTAGCCTGTTCTAAAAACCATGCAAAACCCGTTTTTTTTAAAAAGTTCTAAAGATCATTAGTCATTTTTTGATTGTATTCCATTATGATTGAGTATTGAGTGGACTGACTACGGTAATAACATTCAACATTTTGGTAGCACTTAGTAAAATGACCTGTTCTAAAAACCATTCAAATGTAATAAAATGACCTGTTCTAAATGTATAGATTGTTATTACAGTGGTACTGTTTATTGACATTCACTGTTTTGGGACCTATAACAGACGGTCTGGGGTGAACTGAGTACTGTAACATAATAGGGACTGATGGAAAATGAGTGAGAGAGATGCAGAGATAAAGAAAATGTAATCAAAAGCATGGGAACTGATTCTCTAAAGTCCAAATACTTAACAGGAAACACATTAGCTGTGTATGAGGCTGAGATGTCAAGACTCTAAACTATCAATAAAGGTAAACAAAGAAAGTGTTTGTTTGAGAAGGAAGAGAGTCAGACTTTAATAAGGACAGAGCTGATGCCAGGCCATAAAGCCAAAGATAGCCAGAGCTAATTGGATTACAGGAGTATTGTGAAAGTAGCTGCTTGTTTACGAGAAGGGGCTGACGAACTAGGAAGTCTGAACTGGAGGAGGAAGAGTAAGACAGTGAGGCAAATCCTGTGTCCATAACCAAGTGGGAAGGTAGTAATTTCCAGTTGGATGCATTCACGTGCTTTGAACTAGTTTGAGAAATGCTGATTGGCTAATGGCCAACAAGCTGCGTCAACCATAAACTAAAAGAACAGCTTTCATGTACACTGAGTGCACAAAACATTAGGAACACCTTCCGACTATTGAGTTGCACCCCTTTTGCCCTCAGAACAGTCACAATTTGTCAGGGCATGGACTACAAGTTGTTGAAAGCGTTCCACATGGATGCTGGCCCATGTTGACTCCAATGCTTCCCATAGTTGTGTCAAGTTGGCTGGATGTCCTTTGTTTCCCACTAGTAATAACCAGTTGGAGGGATGTTCAAGTAGATTTTTCCCAGTTGGATTCACGTTTATCGTCGAAGGAATGAGCGTTACACCGAGGCCTGTACTCTGGAGCGGGATTGATTTGGAGGTGGAGGGTCCGTCATGGTCTGGGGCGGTGTGTCACAGCATCATTGGACTGAGGTTGTTGTCATTGCAGGCAATCTAAACGCTGTGCGTTACAGGGAAGACATCCTCCTCCCTCATGTGGTACCCTTCCTGCAGGCTCATCCTGACATGACCCTCCAGCATGACAATGCAACCAGCCATACTGCTCGTTCTGTGCGTGATTTCCTGCAAGACAGGAATGTCAGTGTTCTGCCATGGCCAGCGAAGAGCCCGGATCTCAATCGCATTGAAGCACGTCTGGGACCTGTTGGATCGGAGGGTGAGGGCTAGGATTTGCAGAAAGAACTGGCAACTCACAGCAAGAACTGGCAAATCTGGTGCAGTCCATGAGGAGGAGATGCACTGCAGTACTTAATGCAGCTGGTGGCCACACCAGATACTGACTGTTACTTTTGCCCCCCCCCCCCCATTGTTCAGGGACAAATTATTCAATTTCTGTTAGTCACAGGTCTGTGGACCTTGTTCAGTTTATGTCTCAGTTGTTGAATCTTGTTATGTTCATACAAATATTTACACATGTTAAGTTTGCTGAAAATAAACGCAGTTGACAGTGAGAGAATGTTTCCTTTTTTTCTGAGTTTATATGATAAGTACCACCTTCCCACTTGGCTATGAACGCAGCATTAGAGCTCTTTCAGGACCACCCACCTTTAGAATCATGGCTGTCCTCCATGGGCTGTCCAAACAGGAACTCCCATTTGGCACGGGCAATCTTCTGGGAGTGCAAGGATGGGCCCAGCACAGAGGAACCGCTTTCCGACTACAACACAACAGACAATGAGAATGATTGAGTAGGTGATACATAAGGTATAATGTACACTTGTAAATAGTCGCTCACACACACACACACACACACACACACCTGCATCCCAGAAGCTGTCTCTTCAGTGTCATTGCTCTTCTGGCTGGACTGGCTGGATGTCTCTGGAGAGAGACAGTCCCTCTCTGGCTGAGTGCTCTCCCCCAGACTGCCTGTCACTCCACTGGAGCTTTGGGAAGACACCAGTGCCCCACTATGGTCCTGGGTCTCCCCCCTCTGCTCCCTGTTTACCCCATGTTTATACCCTTGATACCCCAACACAGCTGCTCCATCCCTCCTCTGCTGCAGCTCCTCCTTGGTCACCAGATACACTTCATCACCATCAGCAGTAGGACTCTCACTATTGGACTCCTCCCTGTCCGCAACGGACCCATTCTCCCTCCACTGCTGCATCCTGGAGCTCCAGCTCTCTGGCGGCTCCATGTCAAGTCCTATAATCAGCCGCCTGCTGCTCTCCGGGTTGTCCCTCGGACCCCCTCTGTTGAAGCGGGTGTCATATGGTCTCCTCTCCAGGCTGGGGGAGCCCCGGTCTCCCATGTACTGCGGTGGCTGGTGGCGGTGCAAGGTGGGGCTGTCTTTCGTCAGCAGCTCAGCTCTCTGCAGCCGAGGGTCTATGATAGGGGTGTGGGACGCTACCACCAGGTGCAGCGTAGCTGGCATAGCAGGGGAGGAGATTCCCTTCTGCAGTAGGAGGGGGGAGGCTTGCCCTTGTCTTTGACCTGGTCTAGACTCTCTGGAGTGGAGTCCAGCTCTAAGAGACTCCTTGTCTGTCCACCTATGGTCCTGTAAGTGTGTGTGGGTGTTAGCTTCAGGGTGGGGCTGTGCTGGAGAACCCTGGCCATGGAGGGTGGCGTAGGGTTGAGACTCCCTGGAGATGTAGCCAGACTTGGGGCTCTCTGACCTGGTGGAGTTAGCCTGGGACGGAGTGGGGGAGGGAGTCCTCCTGTCCATGAAGATAGTGGAGAGCTTTGTAGCGTCCTCCGCCAGCTTATGGGCCATGTGAGTGCTAGTGGCCAGGGAGATACTTCTTCTGTCACTCGTCTGGTTCATTCCCTCTCCCAGCTTGCTGTCATTTGACTGACCTGACTGTTTGGAGTTAACCTTGTTTGGTAAGCAGGGGCTATCGCTCGGAGTGCGGCTGCTGGTGTGGCTGCTAGCCCTCTGGTCGCAAGAGGTTGGGGTGCTGGTAATCATGCTTGCTGGTATTTCATGCTGAATTGCAGTGGGCCTGCCTGCAGGTAATGGTGGGCGAAACTTGCAGGACAACCTGGGACTCTCGTCCCCAAACTTGCAGGACAACCTGGGACTCTCGTCCCCAAACTTGCAGGACAACCTAGGGCTGTGGTCCCCACATTTTGAGGACAGCCTGGGACTCTCGTCCCCTTGCCACAGCCTGTGGTTCTGGACACCATGGTGGCAGCTAACACTGGAAGGGGACATGGTGTTGTTGTAGTAGGACTGCCTGGCTTGAACAGAGAGCTGGTGAGAAGCTGGGCTTCTGGGGAGGCCATTCAAACCACGGTTCCTGTCAGAGTCTATGAGGTGTGCATTGACTGGCAGCGTTTTGGCACCCCTAGGCAGAACCGGGGACCCACCCCAGGACTGGCAGCGGGGCTGCTGCTGGTAGTGCCGAGGCAGGCTGGGGCTTCTGTCTGGGCTGTAGGCCGCCAGTCTGCGCCTCAGTTCCGGGGAGCCAAATTCCTCCATGGCCCTGTAGGTGGCCTCTCTGGCTACAGTGTCCAGAGTGGCCCTGCGGAGGCAGGGGGAGCTCCTGGGGGACCTGCCCGAGGTGGGACAGGACAGTTTGGGGCTGGAGCTACCGGAGCTGTCCGACCACACAGGGTCACTGAGCCTCTTCCTAAGGTGGGCAGGCATATACCCCTCCTCCACGCCTCTACTGAAAGGGTTCTCAAGTACACTTTGGCACACAGCACTGCGGGGGCTGTCCACAGACTTAATGCGGGCTTTCTCTATGTAGCTAAAGCTGACCACAGAGCACTTGCCCTCGTCCCCCACACCAGAGCCATCGTAGGACCTGCGCCCACTGGTTGGAGTCGAGGGGGACGTTATTCTCCCAGAGGAGGCAGGGGATAGGGGCACCCTCCTGTGGTAGTGCTCAATGTCTGAGGAGCGGGTGAGCACCAGACTGCCATGCTGCGGCCCATTGGGTGCAGACTGGAGAGTGGAGAGCAGCTGACCAATCCCCTCGTAAGGCAGACTCTGCCCGTGGTGTGTGGGCGGTCCGGAGTTGTCCGGTAGGTCCGGCTGGAAACTGACAGATTGTCTGGAGGAGGACTTGGAGGTGAGGCTAGGACTGCTGCCCCCATCTTTATGCAACACCCCTGGGGACATGGAGGCTGGGCTGGGGGTGGAGGTGGAGGGGCAAGTGCAGGTACAGGTAGAGGTGGAGGTAGAGTGGCTGGGGGTGCGCTGGGACTGAGGTAGGATGTCAGGCCCTTGGAGCACTAGTGGGTGCATCCCCTCCACACCAGCTCCCAGCTCCTTCCCTTCCTCCCCCGGGACAGAACTCACCTCCACATACAGGTGCAGGATCTTGCCTGACTTAGACATGGTCCCCACACTGGCCTCAGTGGAGCCTTCGGTGTATTTTTTGTCTTTTTTTAGTCTTTGATAGTACTAGTGCTCTTAACATAAACCTCCTAACCCCAAATGAAACAAAATGGATCCATTTGGTGAGGGTTAGTAAGCTGGAGGATGATTGGCAGGCCTCTTCGCCATGCTGCAATGCTCAGCTTCTTTTCAGTCTGCCAAAGAGAAAGAAAAGAGTCAATAATATGTTAGGACCATTTAGAAGAAAGACAATAAAAAACAAACAAACAAACTGACACAGAAGGATATCAGGGACTCTTACTGTATTCAGAATCCATGGTTGAATGTGTGTGTGTGGTGTGTATTTTTTGTTTGTGTGTGTTCACCTAAGTTTGTCTCGGAGGAGCCGAATGTGTGTCATGTTATATAAAAAAAACTCAGATCCGCTCATTTGCATAACCTGGGAGGTGATTCAGTCATGCCATTGTCTACCAGAATCCCCGAATGACTCCATGTTCTAGGTGCTTTCCCCTGACCCCCTGGGCAGGTGACTGTAGGCAACACAGACATCAAAAACAGCTACTCCCAGTCATTTTGGGCGAGGCTCAACGTTGGTATCTCTGAACCTACTATCATGGTTAGCAGGGTTAGGTCCTGCTGTATCGGTACCAACCAGTGGAGGACAATTGTGCATAGCGCAATGCTGGAGAAAGTGCATGCAGAGTACTCACGTCCTGTAACTGACTAATCGATTAAAAACTCATCAACCACAGCCCTGTCAAAACTTAACACATAGTCGAGGCTAAAAGTTGAGAATGACACAAATATTAATTTTCACAAAGTCTGCTGCCTCAGTTTGTATGATGGCAATTTGCATATACTCCAGAATGTTATGAAGAGGGATCCGATGAATTGCAATTAATTGCAAAGTCCCTCTTTGCCATGCAAATGCAAATGAACTGAATCGCCCAAAAAACATTTCCACTGCATTTCAGCCCTGCCACAAAAGGACCAGCTGACATCATGTCAGTGATTCTCTCGTTAACACAGGGGAGTGTTGACGAGGACAAGGCTGGAGATCACTCGGTCATGCTGATTGAGTTGAAATAACAGACTGGAAGCTTCAAAAGGAGGGTGGTGCTTGGAATCATTGTTCTTCCTCTGTCAACCATGGTTACCTGCAAGGAAACATGTGCCGTCATCATTGCTTTGCACAAAAAGGGCTTCACAGGCAAGGATATTGCTGCCAGTAAGATTGCACCTAAAATCAACCATTTATCGGATCATCAAGATCTTCAAGGAGAGCGGTTCAATTGTTGTGAAGAAGGCTTCAGGGCGCCAAAGAAAGTCCAGCAAGCGCCAGGACCGTACTGGCACCACCAGTACAGAGCTTGCTCAGGAATGGCAGCAGGCAGGCGTGAGTGCATCTGCATGCACAGTGAGGCGAAGACTTTTGGAGGATGGCCTGGTGTCAAGAAGGGCAGCAAAGAAGCCACTTCTCTCCAGGAAAAACATAAGGGACAGACTGATATTCTGCAAAAGGTACAGGGATTGGACTGCTGAGGACTGGGGTAAAGTCATTTTCTCTGACGAATCCCCTTTCCGATTGTTTGGAGCATCCGGAAAAAATCTTGTCCGGCGAAGACAAGGTGAGCGCTACCATCAGTCCTGTGTCATGCCAACAGTAAAGCATCCTGAGACCATTCATGTGTGGGGTTGCTTCTTAGCCAAGGGAGTGGGCTCACTCACAATTTTGCCTAAGAACACAGCCATGATTAAAGAATGGTACCAACACATCCTCCGAGAGCAACTTCTCCCAACCATCCAGGAGCAGTTTGGTGACGAACATTGCATTTTCCAGCATGATGGAGCACCTTGCCATAAGGCAAAAGTGATAACTAAGTGGCTCGGGGAACAAAACATCAATATTTTGGGTCCATGGCCAGGAAACTCCCCAGACCTTAATCCCATTGAGAACTTGTGGGCAATCCTCAAGAGGCGGGTGGACAAACAAAAACCCACAAATTCTGACAAACTCCAAGCATTGATTATGCAAGAATGGGCTGCCATCAGTCAGGATGTGGCCAAGAAGTTAATTGACAGCATGCCAGGGCGGATTGCAGAGGTCTTGAAAAAGAAGGGTCAACACTGCAAATATTGACTCTTTGCATCAACTTCATGTAATTGTCAATAAAAGCCTTTGACACTTTTGAAATGCTTGTAATTATACTTCAGTATTCCATAGTAACATCTGACAAAAATATCTAAAGACACTGAAGCAGCAAACTTTGTGAAAATTTATATTTTTGGTGTCATTCTCAAAACTTTTGGCTACGACTGTACAACCATTTACATCTCACTATTCCCTGGCTAACTGTTCAAATGCAGACCTAAACAACATTTCCATATCCTTAAAAGAGAGACCAAAACAGCTATTAGATATGGTAACACAAGGCTATCACTAGTCTCAGCAGAAGCCAGAGTTAGGCTGTTCTAGAGACACCCTGGTCTACAAAGCAAGGCGTCCTTGGCTGTCAGGCTGACTGGTATGGACTTCCAAATGTGCTTTCTATTCATGCTATTAAATAGCCATGGCGAAGCAGCTTGAGTGTCTGGGGAGGTAGGTAAGAGTAGTGTTCTGGTGTTCTCAGCTCTGTTAGGTGTTCTGTGAGTAATTTGTTGTTACCAGAGAATCCTCAACTACAGAGAACAGTCTGACTCCTCTCAAAATAGTGCATCAGAAGAGTAAAACCTGAAAATGTCTTTCCAAAAATAGTAATGTATCATAGTATCATAAGCTCCTGGCTGTAAACAATTTGTAATCATACAGTACAGGTCTTGCTTGGATGGTTGGATCTGTGATGAACTCCACAAATGTGTCTGATTGCTAGTTGGAATCAGACCTGTTAGAGGTCTGTTGGATTAATCAAAGCTATTTTCAAAGGTGAGGGATCCTTGAACTTGGAGGCTCAGAATTAACCAAAACAAGAGACAAGGCAAGCAGACAAGTTACTGTGGTTACCAAACACATTCCACGCTTTTTTAATATTAATCCAAATGTGTAGTGTCTGTCAAGTTCACACTCACACCAGCTCCTCAGTCTAGAATAGCAAGTGTGAAATTCTCTCAGTTTGAGTTCAATTACACAGAGAGGCAACAAATGTGGATATTGAAATTGATATAATGTCTGGTTAAATTCGATATTGGCTCTGACAGTGTCAACCTCTCAATAGTTTATTTTTGAGAGGTCATGGGCCCACCTTTAGAGGAACTTGTTCTCTCTATGTTGTCTCCACGTTGTTTACCTTAGTCACGGCAGGACAGTCATTACCACACAAATCATAAGTAGGAGGAGGAAAGCCCCAACCACTGCCACTGCCAGCACCCTGCTCTAATATTAGCTCTTACCGGACGCAATGTTGTCAGCCTGATCCTCACACATCACGTACAGACACTCAGAGACACCAGTAATTATAGTGTAGCGGGTAGTTACCAAGGCCAGATAATGGTAATTAATGCAAAGTAATGAATAGTTTGAAAATAATATTATGCAATTTCTTTGTCTGGAAATGTGATCACTAAAGATAAACAATCTCACACATCTGTGTATGTACGCCTTCGAAATGCCCTTAAGGGAAATAGTGTCATGATCCAAATCATCCCAGATGCTAAATAACACACACTCACAAGCTGGATGCAGGGGCTGATCATGACTATCCGAAATCCCAGGAAAAAGCAGGGTTGTCTCATGACTCTCCTGGGAAAGTGCCAGGCATGGTAGAGGGCAGTCACACATACACGCCTCACACACCCATAGCTGCACAGTCACTGCAGAGACACACTAACGCACAGGGAAGGGAGGGATCCTGTCCAGTAGTTGTAAACAAACATATCATCTAACCTACCCTTGGCCTGTACTGTGTCCAACAACCTTTATAAAGAGAAGGGGGGAAAAAAAAAAATTGTGATTCAACACAGCAGCCTCTGGTCTCACACTGTAGAAAATGTAATGAAATGTCAAGGTGACAGCAGATTGTAAATTACACAGAGAGATCCACATTGACGCACACACTCGTACAAACACGTACTCTGATAGGGGCGTTCTGAGAAGATGTCTGTGACAAATGCATGGCCTTTGTGATTACGAACCTGTTGAATTGACTGCAGTTAGGCTACGTGACCATCTTGCTAATCATATTCCCCAGCACCATTTACCCTCATCTTTTGGCCTGAGCCTGCATCCCTGTGCAGTTTCATTTTTAACCCTGTACAGTAGGTATAATAAAGTATTCACCCACCCTTGGATATTTTTCACATTTTGAACACGTTACAGTGAGATTGAAATAGACTTAAATTGATTTTTTTGTGATTGAGCCACACAAAATACTCCATAAAGTCAGAGTGAAAAGTCCTGTGGAGAATCCTGAACATGGCAACCAAACTTAGCACGGGTCATACACTAACCTGAGGACAGGAAGAATAAACCTGTTTCACTCTCTGAACAACAGCACAGAAAGGACTGCATTTCAGAAAAGCAGGTAGGGCCCTCCACAGTGCCAAACATTAAACTACAGTATGTACCATAAGTATTCACCCCATTGGATTTTTTTCAAATTTTTTTGCATTACAAAGTGGGATTGAAATAGCTTGATCTGCACAAAATACTGTATAATGTCAAAGTGAAAAGAAAATTCTACAAATGAATCTAAAAAAAAAAAAAATCAACAAAAATATAGTCGTGGCATAAGTATTTCGCTTTGTTTAGGCAAGCCTAAATTAGTTCTGGAGTACAATTTTGCCTAACAAATTACATATAAATTACATGGACTCACTCAGTGTAAAAGAATATGGGTTGACATTATTGAATGGCTACCCCTTCATCTTTCACCCATACTGTACATCTGTAAGGTCCCTCAGTCAAGCAGATTCAACAAAACATACCAGGGAGCTTTTTGAAAGCATCATAAAGAAGAGAATTGATTAGTAGATGGTAACAATAACACATCAGGCATTTCATATCTTTTTAAGTGTAGTTGCAACCCCCCCTCATGTCTCTGATCACTACTTTGTTTCCTCCAACCCTACTCACTCAATCCTATCCTCTCTTCTTCCTGCTAAGTCCTTCTCCCTCCAGTCTCCTGACTCTGTCTATTTGACCCTACTCTTCTCCCTTTCTGCATTCTTTGACTCTCACAGTCCCCTTTCCTTCCAGCTGGCCCAACCTTCCCCTCCTGCTCCGTGGCTGAGCGTCTCACTGCATGCTAACAGAACAGGGCTGCGGGCAGCTGAGTGGAAATGGATACTTCCGGAGGACCTATCATGCTTTCGCTCCCTCCTCTCTACCTCTGTATCGGCTGCTAACGCCGCTTTAAATCTTTTTTTAAATTTTTTTAAAATTAGTTTTACTCTACATACAAAATGTATACGTATGAACAAAATCCACTTTCTATCACTCAAAACGTCAAGCTTCTGCCTCCAACCCTGGGAAACGCCTCCACTTTCTCGTCCCTCCTTGCGGGTGACCCTCCTCTCCCTCCCTGCGGGTGACTTTGTCAAGCACTTTTATTTTTTTGTTAAAAAGGTTGACGACATCCACTCCTCATTCACTCCGCCTACTGAGTCCACTGGTCCTACTCACACAGAACTACCCTGTGACTAGGGATGTTCCTAGGGATGTCCGGCCGCCCCTCCTCAAGAAACCAACACTACAGACCGATATCCATTATTTTCTTTCCAAAACACTTGTGCATGCAGTCTCTGACCAACTCTCTCTCTATCTATCTCTCAGAACAATCTTCTTGACCCTAACCTGTCAGGCTTCAAGGCTTCAAGACCACTCTCCTCTGCGTCCGCTCTGCCAAACCTGACTTGCTTTCCTCTGTTCCTCCTAGATCTATCTGCTGCCTTTTACACTGTGAACCATTAGATCCTCCTCTCCATTCTCTCAGGGTTGGGCATCTCAGGCTCTGCACACTCCTGGATTGCATCCTACCTGGCAGGTCGCGCCTACCAGGTGTTGTGGAGAGGATCTGTGTCTGCACCACGTGCTCTCACTACTAGTGTCCCACAGGGCTTGGTCCTAGGCCCTCTCCTCTTTACACAAAGTCACCCATCTCTGTCATATCCTCACATGGTTTCTCTTAAAACTGAGCTGCTCTTCCTCCCGGGGAAGGCCTGCCCGCTCCAAGACCTCTCCATCACGGGTGACAACTCCACTGTGTTCCCCTCCCAGAGTGCAAAGAACCTTGGCTTGACCCTGGACAACACCCTGTCGTTCTCCGCAAACATCAAAGCAATGACTCACTCCTGCAGGTTCATGCTCTACAACATTCATAGAGTACGACCTTTCCTCACACAGGAAGAGGCGCAGGTCCTAATCCAAGCTCTTGTCATCTCCGGTCTAGACTACTGCAACTCTCTGTTGGCTGGGCTCCCTGCTTGTGCCATCAAACCCCTGCAACTTATCCAGAATGCCACAGGCCGCCTGGTTTTCAACCTTCCTAAGTTCATCCATGTCATCCCGCTTCTCCACACACTCCACTGGCTTCCAGTCGAAGCTTGCATCATCTTCAAGACCTACGGAGCAGCAAGGGGAACTACCCCTCCTTACTTTCAGGCTATGCTCAAAGCCTACACCCGAGCACTCCATTCCGCCACCTCTGGTTTCTCGGCAGCTCCCACTCAGCCCAGTCAAAGTTCTTATCTGTCCTGGTACCCCAACGGTGGAACAAGCTTCCCCCTAAAGTCAGGACAGCGGAGTCCCTGCCCATCTTTCGAAAACATCAGAAACCTTACCTCTTTGATGAGTATCTTAAATAACGCTCACAGCGCCCTCAATTTATTTCAATCCCACTTTCTAATGCAACAAAATGTGAAAAAAATCCAAGGGGGTGAATACTTATGATACCCATTGTACAGCATTGCTGTTTGAGACCACAACACATACAGTAGTTCACCTCAGCTATCCCTATACACTGGTCAATCATGATTAGTAAGGTGTTGTGTTAACTGCAGAACACACAGAGGGGCGATGAAGAGTCGAGTCACAAGACAAGTTGTAACACTATCTGTGAATGCCAAGGTAACTGACAACGACCTGAAATGGACACCTACTTGTGTGATAGAATGCTGGGTGACAGTTTTACAAAAGCACCAAAAAGGGGGGGGTTAACAACAACAACAAAAATAGTTCAGTACAAAAAACTTCTGGTTGGCTTGCCCCAAAACGTTTTGTTGTCCTTATGCATGTAAATATGACTACTACGTAGATACAGAAATAGGCACCCTATAGATTTAGTGTATCGAATTACAACAAGGTTAACTACCTGTTCTTGAGACAGGGGACAGGATCCGTGCTTACGTCATTGAATACAAAGTAGTCTGGCAGGAGTCAGACGTGAACAAATGAAGGAAAGGTCACTCTAGGCCACTGTATAAATAGTTAAGTTAATTGGGCCCGTATGAAGTGGAATAAATCCAGTTATTCAAAAGTTATCTATCTGGATTTCGCCCTGACTGAGGACATCAACCAGACTGCTGGAGACTATTACAACCATGAGAAACCCCAATTATCATAGACATCTATCTCCCCTGATGACCAGATGGAGGAGAATTTGAGGGAGATTTGATTAATTAAAAAAAAACACTTGCTCCTAAATCATAACACCTCAAAAATCATGTCTGGTTGTTTTGGTTTTTCACAGACTAGCAACTAAGTAGACAATTAAAAAAAAAACACACATCTGTCAATTCTAGCCATTTAAAAAACAGTTGACATATAAAAGTATTTTTAAAACAAAGAGACCAATAGACATTCATATTAATAACATCACATAGCCACATGTTGAACTGGTTGTTGAAAAAGGCACACTGGGTAGAGTACAACCTCATAATAGCACACTCAAGGATCAACATGTGTCCCCCACCCTTCTCTTCCTTCTTTCTCACACACCCTGATAAGCAGGGCAGTTTGGCAGACTTTTTCTGTACTACCTAATAGGATTCCACCCCCCCCCCCCCCCCCCCCACCCCCAATTGCTGTTCAAATCTAATAAAATGTTATTTGTCACATGCTTCGTAAACAAACAGGTGTAGACTAACAGTAAGTAAGCATTTCCCTGTCAGTCTACACCGGTTGTTTACGAAGCATGTGATGAATAATTTGATTTGATTTGTTCAATCCACAGGCACACATACACTGCACACAGAGTCCCACTATAACACCAATCTCTCTTACCTCAGACTCCTCCCCATCTTGCTAACAGCATCCCCTGAGTGGCAGCAACAAAGGCTGGGACTGACTCCTTCCTCCCTCTCCCTCTCGTCTCCCTTTCTCCTCTTCACCACCTCTAAACTCACAGTGGCTGTCCGTTTTGCCAGCTCATCCATACTGGATTTACGCCTCCCACACTACTCAGTGTGTGCTCCTCCCTCCCTCCTCCTCTAGACTCCCTAAGTCCAATGGAGCGCCGTCTTCCACCTCCTGCCACTCATGGTGCTTTGTCCCTACCTCCAGGAAGAGTTCTCGACCAATCAGATCCCTTGATCCAGTGCCGTCTTACCGGCCCAATGGCTAGTGGTGTAAAGTAGTTTGTTTAGCACTAACAGATGGTCGAAGACAGTGCAGCTTATAGTTCCTGTGGAGGTAACAAGGTCAGACAGGACTGGCGCGCCAGGATAAAGAGACAGGGCTAATTTGAGTCGTAGAGTCCAGGGTAAAAGTTGTGATCCTCTGAGGAACTACAAAGATAGACAAATCCGGGGCGTCAGGTTCACACGCTCACCCTCGGACAGTCAGTGTTTTTCTATCCCTCTGATAACCCTACTAGCACTCTCTCTAGGTGTCAACACTGACTGGCTGGCTGGCTGTAGCATGGTCTCTACTCTACCTCACCAGGAGGTTCTGGACTTGGGAATTGTATGTAATACATTCTGTCAATCAAGTTTGATGACAGATAAAACAGCAGAGCAGAGACCATGTAAGTTATTATGCTCTCACTGCCATATGGAAGTGACAGCTTAACAAATGACACCCCACTGTATTGTGCCAGTCCTACCCCTCCCAGCCTGCCACCCCGCCTCACTCTCTATTTTCTGTGGCTTGGCTGCGATCAGAAGTGAATTTCCACACAACTTCCCCAGTCAATCTTCTCCTGGCTGGTGTCCGATCCTAACAGACAAGAACGAGGGGAAAGGAAATGCAGACCTCTCTGGATTGGTCTTTCCAGACAGACAGCTTAAACCGACAACGCAAAATCCAAAATCCAGACTGGGAAAACAAGCTTTACTAATGGTAATCTTTAGAGACTTAATAAGTCTTTGTGAAGCTGTAAATGGTGCTGTGGCTTCGCGGAAGTGAATGTGTGACTGGATTGACTTCACTTGGCTGACACCAAGTGGGATTCAGAGTCACATCAGACCCAAACACAATGTCCGATTTCAAAACAATGGAGCCTAACAGCTGAGACAGATGCACGTGAGACCGATTCAATTTCATGTCACAAGACTGACCCTGAAGTCAATTGTATGTAGCTATATCCTAATCTTTTGACCCATCAGCAGCTGAGCATATAAGCAGATCAATTCCATGTACAATACGGAACAATCAACCCCTTACTCACCAAGATGCTTATCACCAACAGTCAATTGTTAAGGGCGATTCCTGCGTTATGGACATTACATTTGCATGCAAAAATCAAAAGGATACTTTAATGTCTCACAGAATTTACCAAAAATGTTGAAATGAAACATTTGATGAGTGTGTCTATAGTACCCCTTCGAGGCAGTGTATACCCCAAAAAGCTGACCTCTAAATATTGGCTTGTTGGAGAAATAATGCAAATAAGATGCGTTACGGATGTTACATGAAATGGACAAGCTTTTTGGGGAGACTGAATATATTATTATAAGTCTGAGTTTGTAAGTCTTAGGTCAAAACATGACTAGGCATTTCGAAGGAAAGGTTTGGCTGAACACAAAAACTATTATTTTGAAAAGATTGTCATTTCAATGATTACTTTCGATAAAAAAACTACCGTTATGGATATTACACCCTCCGTTATGGACGTTACAGAGTCTGAAATAGACATTAACATTTTAAAGATGTCTTGGTCAAAATCTAATATAAATAGATTTGTCATTTGGAATGTTTTTAAAATGTCAGAAAAAGGCATAGTACATTAGGATTGCATAATTACAGGTAGACTGAATAGGATACAAGGCCAGACACCACACCCTAATAGGTCATATATACAGTACCAGTCAAAAGTTTGGACACAACTACTCATTAAAGGGTTTTTCTTTATTTTTACTATTTTCTACATTGTAGAATAATAGTGAAGACATCAAAACTATGAAATAACACACATGGAATCATGTGGTATCCAAAAACATGTTAAAAAAATAAATATATATTTTTGATTTTAGATTCTTCAAAGTAACCACCCTTTGCCTTGACAGCTTTGTACATGCTTTTCCTTCACTCTGCGGTCCAACTCATCCCAAACCATCTCAATTGGGTTGAGGTCAGGGGATTGTGGAGGCCAGGTCATCTGATGAAGCAACATCACTCCCCTCCAAACCAGATGGGAGGGCATATTGTTGCAGAATGCTGTGGTACCCATGCTGGTTAAGTGTGCCTTGAATTCTAAATAAATCACTGACAACGTCACCAGCAAAGCACCCCCACACCTCCTCCTCCATGCTTCACGGTGGGAACCACACATGCAGAGATCATTCGTTCACCTACTCTGAGTCTCACAAAGACACAGCAGTTGGAACCAAAAATCTCAAATTTGGACACATCAGACCAAAGGACAGATTTCCACTGGTCTAATGTCCATCACTCATGTTTCTTGGCCCAGGCAAGTCTCTTCTTATTGGTGTCCTTTAGTAGTGGTTTCTTTGCAGAAATTCGACCATGAAGCCCTGACTCACGCAGTCTCCTCTGAATAGTTGCTGTTGAGATGTGTCTGTTACTTGAAATCTGTGAAGCATTTATTTGGACTACAATCTGAGGTGCATTTAACTCTAATGATATTATCCTCTGCAGGTAACTCTGGGTCTTCGTTTCCTGTGGCGGTCCTCATGAGAGCCAGTTTCAGTTTCAAGTTCTTGAAGTTTTCCAAATTGACTGACCTTCATGTCTTACAGTAATGATGGACTGTCATTTCTCTTTCCTATTTGAGCTGTTCTTGCCATAATTTGGACTTGGTCTTTTACCAAATAGGGCTATCTTCTGTATACCCCACTACCTTGTCACAACACAACTGATTGGCTCAAACACATTAAGAACGAAAGAAATTCCACAAATTAACAAGTCACACCTGTTAATTTAAATGCATTCCAGATGACTACCTCATGAAGCTGGTTGAGAGAATGCCAAGAGTGTGCAAAGCTGTCATCAAGGCAAAGGGTGGATACTTTGAAGAATATAAAATACATTTTATTTGTTTAACACTTTTTTGGTTACTACATGATTCCATATGTGTTATTTCATAGTTTTGAATCCTTGAGTAGGTGTCCAAACTTTTGACTGGTACTGTATATATCAAATATAAGAGATAGATAGCAGCCCCCCCGCCAACCAAATTGTGAACTAAAACTTGCATTTGACTTTATCCCCCTACTAGCACTGCCTTTGCTAGCTACTTTGAGGAAAAATGTACTTACTATGACTGAGATATGTGGTTGTCCCACCAAGCAATCTTAAGATAAATGCACTACCTGTAAGTCACTTTGGATAACTGTAAGTCACGTCTGCTAAATGACTAAAATGTATATTGCAAATCCACTTTTCTGGACACTGGATTTATTCAGTATATTTGGGGGGGGGGGGCTTTCATTTGAAAAATACTAAGCCTGTTCTCATCTTTCTATCTAAAGAATAGTACTGTCATATATGAGAAATGCATTTCAACATGGTTTTCCAAGAGAATATTAGCTAGAACACATCATTTTCACATCATATCAACATTTGCTTCAGTAAACATCTGAAGAATTACATCTCAGAACAAGCACAAACAATGTGGTGTACGCACAACATTCTGAAGCTAAGATATGATGCATCAATACCCATCACATCCACAACCGTTATGGATTACGGATATCATAACACTGGACAGGGATACTGATAATGAAAAGAGAGAATGCAATTATAGACCATACAAAACCTTAGCTTTACAGAAAAAGTTGATGATCCGATGTAAGGTGCATGTTTTACAAAAACTTTTCCTAAAAAACGTTATGATGTCACATTGCCTGTCCCAGTTACCTCCCTTGAATTTGGTCTGTAGACACCTGAATTTGGTCTGTATTGCTTCATTAACGTCTCATCTTCATAACTAATACTTGGGGGATAGCCGTGAATGGAAAAACAAGCTCTGTGACACCTTTTAAAAAGCCATGAAATGACTGATTGAAAAGCTTTTTTTTCCAAACTTGGACACATTTTCTGTAATGATCAAAATTCATGCAATTTCCTACTTAAACTTTTCAAATAAAGCCTGAACTCCAGCATATAGACCAGGGTTCTCCAACCCTGTTCCCTGAGAGCTACCCTCCTGTCAGTTCACTCCAACCCCAGTTGTAACTAACCTGATACAGTTGATCAACCAGCTAATTATTAGAATCAGGTGCGCTAGATTAGGGTTGGAGTGAAAACCTACAGGAACGGTAGCTCTCCAGGAACAGGGTTGGAGAGGGCCGATATAGACCTTAAGGATAATTATGAACGTGGTATCATTTGGAAATGACTAACTTGATTTGTGGATGCTCAGGTTGACTTTCCCACGTTATCACCCTACACGGAATTACAGTCACATCCACTGACCATGCAAAGTGAGCCGTTTCATCTGGGGACAGTTTAAAATCCCCATCATAGCTCAGATTCTAAGAAAAACATCACAGCATGTGATTGAAAACATTAACCACTGAATGCCCCTGCATTGTCTTCAGTCCAGCTATATTGCATCAGAATGTTTTATGGCCCTGAAATCCCACTTTATGCTCTGGCAGACAGATCGATGGCTCATATGCTTAACCAAGTGCCTTACACAGTCAGATCAATCTGGGCCGGAGAATAGCGCAATGCACTACCTCTGTTATTGGAGCAATCTATTCTCTGAGGAGATGCAGTGCCAAGCCAGGCTGCAGTGGGGAGCCTGCCTACTGGGCACACACTGGTTGAATCAACGTTGAAGTACTGTATAATATTCACTGGAGGAATCAGAATTATATTGTCACCTGGAGGTGGCAGACTGAAGGTATTCAAAAAATGCCCCCAATCCAACCTCTTAGAAATGTCCTTCCCTCCATGGCTCCACCCACTGGGCACGCACTGTTTGAATCAATGTTGTTTTCACGGAATTTGTCAACATATTGTGACGTGGAATCAATGTGGAAAATTTGAAAAAGTCATCAACCAGTACTGTTTTCATATCATTTCAACCAGCACTGTAAAAAAAAAGAAAAGAGATGTGAATCCAACATATTAATAACTTGTCGATTACATTTTAAATCAACCAACCATCCTTCATATAAAAGAGTTCTACCTGAAGTGCATTACCCCTCATATACCAGTAGGAGTCCCTGTTCAGGCACAAATCATTGGGCTGTGGCTTCACATTTTATTTAGGTTGATGGTAGCCTAGGCAGCCGATAGCGGCCGCTAGATCAACACTATCGTCTAGGATTGATATGCATTCACGGTAATACACTCGCAACCTGAGTGGACCGGCTTGTACATAAAGCATCATCCATTCAGGTTGCAAAGGCAAAAATATATGTACCGTCTTAATAAAACACAATTTTCCACCACCATTTTGGGATTTTCTGACAAATTAGGATGTTGCACACCGCGTTCAGCCAAGGGTGTGCAACATCCTAAGTTGCCTGAAAAACTTTGCAGACTGAATGAAGGATAATTTATGTACAAGCCGGCCCACAGGGGACACGAGTGTATTACCGGGAATGCACATCAATCCTAGACAGTGCAGATCTAGCGGCCACTATTGGCTGCCTAGGCTAGGCTGATATCATGACGTTGAAACAATGATGCTGATTCAAAACATACCATTTTACTATCAACAATGAAACAAGGTCAAATAAAATATATCTAATCACATCTAAAATTCAACAAAATTTCAACCACCCAATCACTGAGTGTCCAAAACATTAGGAGCACCTTCGTAATATTGAGATGGACCCCCTTTTCCCCTCAGAACAGCCTCAAATCGTCAGGCTGGCTGGATGTCCTTTGGGTGGTGGACCACTCTTGATACACACGGGAAACTGTTGAGTGTGAAATACCCAGCAGCGTTGCAGTTTTTGACACACTCAAACCGGTGCGCCTGGCACCTACTACCCCGCTCCAAGGCATTTAAATATTTTGTCTTGCCCATTCACCCTCCGAATGACACACAGACAATCCATGTCTCAATGCTTAAAAATCCTTCTTTAACCGGTCTTCTCCCCTTCATCTACACTGATTGAAATCAATTTAACAGGTGACATCAATAAGGGATCATACTGTAGCTTTCGCGTGGATTCGCCTAGCCAGCCTGTCATAGAAATAACAGTTGTTCCTAATGTTTTATACACTCAGTACAAAACACACAGGATGAAAAAAAAAGTTAAATGCAATTTCAACGTATACATAGTTCTGATGATTATGTTGAAATTAGATTGATGTAACAACCTGTTAAATCAGGTTAAGTCAATGTATAAGTTTTACCCTAATCTCAAAAACAGTACTGGTTGATTCCACATTGACAAATGATGTTTAAAACACCATTGACTCAACCAGTGTGTGCCCAGCGGGTAGGGGAGTTTCTTTATAAGAGGGGGAGTGGGGGCATTTTTTTAAGGACCGCTGAAATATCATGGCCTCCGCATTAAAACTATGTCATAGGCTCCTGTGTCTGTCTGTCTGTCCGGCATGCACACTGCCCTTATCACCAGGCAGCATCTGCATAAATCATTATGGCCACACAGTGGGGGGTGGGGGGTGGAAGGAGATGTCGATGAATGAGAAGTGGACTCACTGGAGTCAGAGGAGAAAGAGGGTGGAATTGATGAGGTGAGATGTACAGTACAAGGAAGGACAGAGTGAGAGTGAGAGAGAAGAAAGTGTGTTTGTGAGAGAGAGAGTGAGAGAGACCCAGAAGTATTGTGCAACAGCCTTGCTGACTGAGTAGCACCTGGGACAGGGGACTGAAGTCAGTGAAGTGCAGTTTATAGAATTTGTTTAAGTTTTAATTTATTTAACTAGGCAAGTCATCGGATGAAACGGACTAAATGGACTAGGCCTACTGCCTCTGAAGTTTAAAAAGGCTTGTCAGACACAGTGATTGGATACGTACTAAATAAGATACTCAAATAATCTTGTTTTTTGTGGTTTGTGGACAGCAATGATACCAGGTCGCAGTTTGGGGCAACAGTTTGACACGGCAGAATAATTGTACATGAATGTCTGTTGGACAGATCTGACACAAAGAAAGATGGCTATGTTCAGTCTTGTTGAATGGGAAATAATACTTCAGTAGGGAACAGGTGTTTGATTACCAAACATAAATCTGCATTGCCTATGGCTTGAGCAAAATAAAATAAACAGACCACTGAAAAAGTTTTGAATGGAGTTAAGCTATGTCAGATTTTAAGATACTCTAGGTCTGCAATGGGAATACTGTCATATCAATAGTTTACAAGTGAGCTCTGCACCTTACAATCTGTCCCAAACAACTAGCATCTGCCCTATGGTCACTGTTCTGCGACAGAACTGTAAAGTGATGTTGTTGGGTGAACTAGAGCATAGAAGATGGAAATGATAGGCTTCAATACAAGAGCTATCTTAAAAAAGGCTATTATAGCTGGAACAATTCCTGGAGAGATATTTTCATTAATTAATTAAGAGTCGCATTGCTAGCCTACAATAACAAACCACACTGCAAGCTTGTCACGGTTCATGAAGATAGTCACTTACCCCTGCCATTACATGAATGCTAATTATATAAGATGCAGCAGAATCCTGATAGAGCCGCCGAGTAGCCGTGTTTACATTCTCTGCTGGTTAACCCCTTTTTTTCTGCAATGAGTAGGTTGACGTAGTAACCTTGGTTGAAAAGCAGATTTCCATTCATAGCTAAATCGTTCTGAAACGGACAGCTCCTCTGATACACCCTCACTCCACGAAGAGCACGCCATGCGCGCCGCTTACGCACGCGCACCCTCCTAGCGCGAGCATCTCTCACAGAGCGCGTGCTATTTACGCCTCCTCGAAGCAGTGTTTACAATACAATTTGCACTGAAAACAGACTTGAAATCTATATTAGCCTATCTAACAGACGGACCATACAGCACCCAGGGCTTACTACTACTAGGCTAACTTGTGTCAAAAAGAAGAACTATTATAAGAAAATAATGGATATTAGGCTTCTATCTCTTTACCTAGCAACCTACTGTACATGCCCATTCTTTTTCAACCACCATATACTCTACATGACCAAAAGTATGTGGACAGCTGCTCGTCAAACATCTTATTCCTAAATCATGGGCATTAATATGGAATCGGTCCCCCCTTTGCTGATTTAACAGCCTCCATTCATCTGGGAAGGCTTTCCACTGTTGGAACATTGCTGTGGGGACTTGCTTTCATTCAGCCACAAGAGCATTAGTGAGGTCCCAATGATGTTGGGTGATTAGGCCTGGATGGCAGTCAGTGTTACAAGTCATCCCAAAGGTGTTCGATGGAGTTGAGGTCAGGGCTCTGTGCAGGCCAATCAAGTTCTTCCACACCGATCTCAACAAGACATTTCTGTATGGACCACACCTTGTGCACGGGGGCATTGTCATTCTGAAACAGGAAAGGACCTCCCCAAACTGTTGCCACAAAGTTGGAAGCACAGAATCGTCTAGAAAGTCATTGTGTGCTGTAGCGTTAAGATTTCCCTTCACTGGAACTAAGGAGCCCGAACCATGAAAAACAGCTCCAGACCATTATTCGTCCTCCACCAAACATTACAGTTGGCACTATGCATTGAGGCAGTTAGCGTTCTCCTGGCTTCATCCAAACCCAGATTTGCCAGTCAGACTGCCAGATGGTAAAGCGTGATTCATCACTCCAGATAATTCGTTTCCACTGCTCCAGAGTCCAATAGTGGAGAGCTTTACAACACCCCAGCTGACGCTTGGCATTGCGCATGGTGATCTTACATGCTGACCAGACCGGACACGTCTCGTGTGCGAGCGTTGCAAAATAAATGTACACATACATGTTATTCAATCATTGCATCACACTGCTCGCAAGCGTCTGCGTAGCCAGGCGCTAAAATAGAACTTGGTTCAATTTGTGACGCTCGACGTGGTGCAAGTCCTGCTTCTCCTCATTGGTTTTTAGGAGCCTATACCCACGTGTCATCTCCTCATTGGTTTTTGGGAGCATATACCCACTTGGGTGATTGAAATATAAACTGTGGTCCACACACCAGTCCAATTGGTTGTGGTAATGTACCTTAAAGTTGCCAACCGCAATATAAAGTCCAAAGAAGAAGAAGAAGCCTGAAGGAGGAGAGATTACTAGAAACAAACTCAGTTGACCGTTTTATCTGTGGATTAATTGTAGGACCTTGTGCATTTCAGGTAAAATAACATCCCAATGTTTATATCTCAGGACAAATGAGCTAGCAACAGTAAGCTAGCTAGCTAAATTGCAATACATTTTTAATGCTTTTCGACCTGTCCCCAAATTAATATAATTAGTTCAGAGTTTGTTTTGATATTTCAACCTGCGTGTCCTGATCAGGTCTGGTGTGAGTGGACAAAATCAACTTGCGCATGCACGCGTGCGGTCTGGTCAGCATGTTAGGCTTGTGTGCGGCTGCTCTGCCATGGAAACCCATTTCATGAAGCTCCCGACGAACAGTTATTGTGCTGACTCTGCTTGTGCTGACATTGCATCCAAAGGCAGTTTGGAACTCGATAGTGAGTGTTGCAACCCGAGGACAGAAGATGTGTACGCGCTACGCGCTTCAGCACTCGGCAGTCCGGTTCTGTGAGTTTGTGTGGCCTACCACTCGCGGCTGAACCTTTGTTGATCTTAGACGTTTCCACTTCACAATAACAGCACTTACAGTTGACTGGGGCAGCTTTAGCAGGGCAGAAATTTGACAAACTGACTTGTTGGGAAGGTGGCATCCTAGGAAGTCGTCACGTTGAAAGTCACTGAGCTCTTCAGTAAGGCCATTCTACAGCCAATGTTTGTCTATGGAGATTGCATGGCCGTGTGCTCGATTTTATACACCTGTCAGCAACGGGTGTGGTTGAAATAGCCAAATCCACTCATTTGAAGGGGTGTCCACATACTTTTGTATATACAGTGTATTATATAGTGTTTGAGGTGTGCAAAATCCACTTAAATCTCGCTGGATTGATTGCTTTAGAGAAGAAAGATAACTTTATTTTTGATGGGTGTTCATTTTTTGTGGAATTGAAAAAAGTAATAATTTAACACAGTTGACATTTTTACAAATTAAATGGGCTGAAATGAAAGTAACTTCCGAAAATGATATAGTGATATTACAGGAGGTTGGTGGCACCGTAATTGAGGAAAACAGGCTCGTAGTAACGGCTGGAGCAGAATTTGTGGAATGGTATCCATTCCATTTGCTCCGTTCCAGCCATTATTATGAGCTGTCCTCCCCTTAGCAGCCTCCTGTGAGTGCTATTATGTCTGATCTCGCAAACATTGTAAAGTAAGTTTAGATAGTTGTAATCTAGAGCCAAGAGTGTTTATTTTTAATCCGAGGGTATCCTGCTATTGACACACTTGTTGAATTATGCAACAGAACATGACAACAGTAATTAATGAGGCAGTCTAGACAGCGCAGGTGAGTGCGTCACCCCTCTATGTTAATGTATTCATATATGCAAATACACCCAGTGTGTTTATGCAAATGAGGCACACGTAATTCTTTATTTTAACACAAAATATTAGAAAATACTTCATACAATAAGAAAATGTATATATGATTGTATTCAAAGAAAAAAGTGAAACTTGACAATAAATGTAATACCTGAATTCCCACCAAAATCCCTGAACTTCATTCATTATTTGTCTGTTCCAGTACAATGTTTTATGTGCTATAATTTAGTCAATATCAGATGGATTATAAAATTCTAAATGTTTGGAGTATCTTCATCCATTGTCCAACCGTTGCATTTAGTATAATTGTTTTTAAAACCTTTCAACAATTTACATGACCTTCCTACTTTACCAAAGACTCGTTGTTGGCACCTGACCAAACACTAAAACATGGCCAAACAAATGTGGTGGGGATCATGGGTATAATCCCTATACCAAGGCACGCAGGGGGTAGCCCTATCGATGTACAGGCTATCTATGTTTAGGCTAGGGCTAGCAGGGAGGTTGAGTTTAGACACATGTTTCATCTATGATGGTGGTTTTTATGCAGACACAGGAGGTGGATAGTACAATTCCCAGAATATTTATTATAACAAAGGGGCAGGCAAAGGGCAGGTCGAGAGCAGGCAGAGGTTTGTAATCCAAGGCAGAAAAAGGAGACAAAGGGCTGTGAGACTGAGGTTTAATCCTACACACATGGAAAGTGGGATGTATACGGAAGGTGCGGGGCAACAGAAGACAAATAGCAGTGGGGCTAAGGACTTTAGAGATGGGGAAAGTGCCGATAAAGCGGGGGGAAAGTTAGCAGGATTCCACCCGGAGGGGCAGATCCCAAGTGGAGAGTCATACCCTCTGCCCGAGACAATAGCGGGGAGCCGGGTCCGGTGGCGGTCCGCTTGTCGACGATACCTGGAGGTGGTCTTAAGAAGAGCGGTACGGTACGACGACAGCGGCGGACGAGCATCTTGGCCGAGGGTATGTTGACCTCTTCCTCTTGCTCAGGGAAGAGCGGGGGCTGATAACCCACGGAGCACTCGAAGGGCGAGAGAACAGTGTCCGAGCAGGGAAGGGTGTTCCGGGGCGTACTCCACCCACACAAGTTGCTGGCTCCAGGTTGTGGGGTTGGCTGTGACGAGGCGGGGTGGTGGGGTTGGCCGAGACCAAAGAGTCGTCTCCCGGTCTTGATTGGCACGCTCCGACTGGCCGCTTGATTTAGGATGAAACCCGGAGGACAGGCTGGCCGACGACCCAATGAGGGTGTAGAACACCTTCCAGAATCGGGATGAGAACTGAGGACCACGATCGGAGACTATGTCGACCGTAAGTCCATGGATTCGGAAGACGTGCTGTACCATGAGTTGGGCCTTCTCCTTGGCTCAGGGTAACTTGGGAAGGGGGATGAAATGGGCGGCTTTGGAAAACCTATGGTGTTGCCATCAGATGGAAGGAGACCAGTGACAAAGTGCAGGGATATATGGGACAGGGGCGATGAGGAACAGGGAGTGGTTGAAGGAGGCCAGCCGGAGCTTGCCGCGGTGTCTTATTCTGAGCACACACCGTGCATACGGCGACAAATGTGGAGACGTCAGAAACCATAGTGGGCCATCAAAAACATTGTCGGAGGAAGGCCAGAGCCCAACGAGCTCGTCTTGAGTTGAGGTGCTTGGCGATGCGGAGATATTCCAGATTCTTATGGTTGGTCCACACTAGGAATGGATGTTCCGCCCCTTCTAGCCAGCGTCTCCATTCCTCCAGCACCATCTTGATCACAAGAAGTTCCCGGTTACCAACGTCATAGTTCCTCTCCGCGGGATTAAGACGATGGGAAAGCAAAGCGCAGGGATGCAGCTTCTGGTCCTGGGCAAAACGCTGGGACAGGACGGCCC
This sequence comes from Salvelinus namaycush, assembly GCF_016432855.1. Classification (NCBI taxonomy): domain Eukaryota; kingdom Metazoa; phylum Chordata; class Actinopteri; order Salmoniformes; family Salmonidae; genus Salvelinus; species Salvelinus namaycush. The sequence continues at coordinate 40,160,881 of NC_052310.1, read as the reverse complement.
CCACTCCAACGTCCGAGGCGTCGACTTACACCACGAACTGACGGGACGTGTCAGGATGGATTAAGATGGGGGCTGTAGTGAACCGATGCTTGAGATCTGAAAACGCCAGGTCAGCAGCTGGGAAAGGCGTAAATGGAACCTTGGGTGAGGTGAGTGCAGAGAGGTGGGAAGCCAGGGTGCTGTAGCTACAGATGAAGCAGCGGTAGAAATGAGCAAATACCAGGAAACGTTGCAGCTGCACTCTGGATGTGGGTTGGGGCCACTCCACCACCGCTTTCACCTTGTCCAGATCCATCTGAATGTTCCCGGCAGCGATAATGTATTCCAGAAAAGAGATAATGGAGCAATAAAATTTCCCCACCTTGACAAACAACCGGTTCTCCAGGAGGCGCTGGAGGACTTGTCGGACGTGGAGAACATGCTCCTGAACCGAACGGGAAAAGACAAGGATGTCGTCAAGGTAAACCGGTTCAACATGTCATGGAGCACATCATTGACCAGAGCCTGGAACACTGCGAGAGCGTTGGTCAGTTCGAATGGCATAACTAGACTCTCGTAGTGCCCGCTAGCTGTCTTAAAGGCTGTCTTCCATTCGTCTCCTTCCCTTATCCAAAACAGATGGTAGGCGTTCCGAAGGTCCAACTTCAAGAATACAGTCGCCCCCCTGGGGAGGCCCGAAAGCCAAGGAGAGGAGTGATAGCAGGTAACGGTTCTTTACCGTGATGTCATTAAGGCCCCGGGAGTTGATACACGGGGGCAGGGTTTTGTCCTTCTTCTCCACAAAGAAGAACCATGCGCCGGTAGGGGAGGAAGAAAGATGAATGAACCCTGTCCCAGAGAGTCCTCAATGTACCCTTCCATGGTCTTGGTGTCCGGACTAGACAGGGAATAAAGCCGCCCCCGAGGCGGTGTAATGCCAGCGAGGAGGTCAATGTGGCAGTCATAGGGTCGATGCGGAGGAAGAGATGTGGCACGGGCCTTGTTGAAAACCTCCCGCAGGTCCTGATACTCCATGGGAATGGCGGAAAGATCCGAGGATTTACCCAAGCCCACAGGAGGACGTCCAGGGGCGCGCTGCGCCACCTTGAGGCAATGCACGTGGCAGCACGGGTTCCAACCCATAGCCTAGTCAATCAGGGGGTTGTGCATCTGGAGCCACAACAATCACAAAATGACGGATGGCTGAGGAGATTCAATGAGCAGGAACCGCATGGACTCACTGTGATTCCCTGACACTCACAGGTTGATAGAAATCGTACTGCGAGTGACCCTGCCAATAGAGCGTCCGTCCAATGCTCTGGCATTCATGGGAACGGAGAGGAGTTGTGTGGAGATACCCAGCTCCGACACCAGGGTGTCCATAAAGCTCTCGTTGGCCCCAGAGTTCATGAGCACCCGGAGAGATTTAGACCGGTCACCCCACAACATGATAGCATGGATGGCCCACCAGCGTACTCGTACCTACTGATGATCCGGGGCTTTTTACTGGACAGGTGGATATGTAATGTCCTGAAGCTCAGTCTGCGTAAACGTTCCTCAGGAGAATCTAGCCCTGCCCAGTTGCAGGGGCACCGGAGGAGACAACAGATTCTCTCGGGAATGCAGGCGTCAGGGATTTCCATGGATCTTCGGAGGCAAGGGGAAAACCGTGGACGAGCGAGTGTTCCTGGGATCATATCTCCTCTCCCTACTGCGTTTCCGTAGTTGCCCATCGATCCTTATGGTCAAGGCTATGAGAGAGTCGAGGTCCAAGGGCAGCTCCCAGGCTGCGAGCTCGCCCTTAATTCCCTCCGATAATCCATGAAGGAATGTTTCAAACAGGGATTCCAGGTTCCAGGCATTCTCCGCGGCTAAAGTCTGCCTCTCTACGGGAGTCTTGATGCAGTTGAAGTAGCGTCTGAGCCGCCTCTCTCCCAGACAACGGAGAGTCGAACACCTTTCTTACTTCCGCCACGAAATCCTCCAGCCTAAGGCAAACGATGGATTGTTGCTCCCACACCGCCATAGCCCAGGCGAGTGCCCTCCCGGACATCAGAGTTATAGGATATGATATCTTTGAATGGTCCGACAGAAACAAAGGGGGCTGCAGCTCGAAAATGAGGGAGCAATGGTAGAGAAACGCCCGGCAGGTTCCGGGATCCCCAGCGTAGCACTTGGGAGGAGTTAAGCGGGGTTCTTGGAAAGCCAGGGTAGGCTGGGGAGAAGCACCGCTGGTAGCGGGGTTACTGAGAGTCTGGGAGGTTTCCGTTGTGGCTTGCTGCCTAAAAGATAGTCAGCAGAATTGTTCCAGCAATGCACTGACTGCATGGTCATGGTGTTCCGCCAAGGCGTGGAATCATTCCATAAGGTTATGTAGTAATTCCTCATGTCTTCCAATTGTGGCTCTTTGTGAGGATAATAGGGAAAAATAGGAGACTCCTGGTGGGGAGTGGAGACAAGCATAATAAAGCTGAAACAGATCAGGGCGTGACAATTAAAACCGTCTTTCTCTCCAATGCCCCCGTCCATTCAAATTGTTGCCGTTCCTGACTCCTGTGACTGTTAATAGACAGGGTCAGCATAGGCCTTGCTGCTTTGCATCGATGACATTCGTTGCATTGAGCAGATTTCATACTTTGCGCAGGAGTATTGCCTATGAGTATTGCCTATACTGTACATAATTTTGCGCTATCATCCCCTGAACTGAACAAACTCAAAGCTAGCTAGCAGTATACTGCACCTCAAACAATTTTCCAAGTTGGGTCTCCCGCCCTCTCTCTCTTACACACACACACACACACACACACACACACACACACACACACACACACACACACACACACACACACACACACACACACACACACACACACACACACACACACTTTTCTCTCTCATTCTCACACACTCTGTCCTTCGTTGTACTGTACATCTCACCTCATCAATTCTACCCTCTTTCTCCTCTGACACTATGTCTCCAGTGAGTTCACCTCTCCTTCATCAACATCTCCTTTCACCACCCACTGTGTGGCCATAATGATTTTTGCAGATGCCGCCTGGCGGATTTGAGCAGTACGCATGCCCGACAGACAGACACAGGAACCTATGACACAGTTTAAACGCGCCGTTTGGAGGGTTCGAAGAGTGGAACGTCAACTATAATGAAAGTTAAGACCAGATAGAGGCAGCATACAGGGGCTCTAGCTACAAGATATGACATGACAGGCAACCACCATCTCCCTCACTGCTAGCTATTGGGCAGGCAAACAGTGAATACTGGACTGTTCGCTTGTCTGAAACATCATTAACAATTAATATTTTTTCCCGGACTTTTACACATCTTGGACATTTACGTTTGCTTTGTGGACATAAGGAATGGGAATTACTTTTTGTATCAGTGTGATAATGGAACCGAAGGAAACCTTGGGGATGCGTGGGCTTATTGTGTGCATGCAGAATAAAATAATGGACATGGGGTTCTGCTGTGACTTTTTAAAACACTGTGACCCGAGAGGTTCACCAGACGAATGGACTTAATTTACAAGTAAAGGTATGGCTAAATGCATTTTCCTTTGCAATTTGCGGGTTAGGCTACTATCAAATCATGAGAATAGACAACATCCCTTTGAATGCATTTGATTTATCAAGCTACAATTTCATTTTGATGAGACACTGTAACGGTATTTGTGTCTGAAGAAGAGGAATCATCGGACCAAAGCGCAGCGTGGTAAGTGTTCATGCTTGTTTTATTAAAACTGAACACTAAAACAAAAAATAAACAAGAGAATAACCGAAACAGTCCTGTAAGGTGAAAACACTAATACTTATTTTCCACCATAATTTGCAAATAAATTCATTCAAAATCCTACAATGTGATTTTCTGGATTTTTTCCCCTCATTTTGTCTGTCATAGTTGAAATGTACCTATGATGAAAATTACAAGCCTCTCTCATCTTTTTAAGTGAGAGAACTTGCACAATTGGTGTCTGACTAAATACTTTTTTGCCCCACTGTATGTGTGTAATAATATTTCACATAATACTATTGCGTTTGTGTGTGTGTGTGTGCGCGTGTGTGTTTTTTTGCGCGTGCCGAATTGTAAATCCATTGTGAAAGGCCATGGAGTTTGCGTTGCGAATTATTCAGATGAAATGTGTCCATATATTGCTCTTTTAGTGTCACCTATCAGTTGTAATTGTGGATGCTACATCGGTCTGTGGCTGAGCTGAGTTGAACAGTGTGTCATTTTGTTGGATGATATGGAATATGCTGCCATCAGAGGTGAACATTGGGTGAAAATTGTTTGTCAAATTCGGTTAATAGCCTTGTTGAAGCTAACTTTTGCATGGTGAACTTGGGCTTAATCGAGGTTTATTTGTGAGTAAATCTGACTTTGCTAATAGCCAGTGCTTACCTAGCCACCGACCTCACCACACCTCACTGAAACACACAATTATTGCCACATGTTCACACATACCACACAAAAGTAGATAAATCAAAACAGTTCGACTTACAAAGATAGAACAGAGACAAATACGACACACACAGATCCTCTCTCACCTGCAGTATGTTGGCAAGATGGCTCCGACAGAGACAGTCGCCTCGCTTCTAGTCCTTAGGAAACTATGCAGTATTTAGTTTTTTTATGTATTATTTCTTACATTGTTAGCCCAGAAAATCTTAAGTGTTATTACATACAGCCGGGAAGAACTATTGGATATCAGAGCAACGTCAACTTACCAACATTACGACCAGGAATACAACTTTCCCGAAGCTGATCCTTTGTTCGCACCACCACCCAGGGCATTTGATCTGATTCTAGAGGTCGACCCAAAACAACGTCGCCGCGGAAGAGGTAGACGGAGCGGCCTTCTGGTCAGACTTCGGAGGTGTGCACACCACCCACCGCTTCCGAGTATATTACTCGCCAATATCCAGTCTCTAGATAACAAGGTAGACGGAATTAGGGCAAGGGTTGCTTTCCAGAGAGACATCAAGGATTGTAACATACTCTGTTTCACGGAAACATGGCTCTCTCGGGATATGTTGTCGGAGTAGGTAAAGCCACCGGGATTCTTTATGCGTCACGCCGACAGAAATAAACATCTCTCTGGGAAGAAGAAGGGCGGGGGTGTATGCTTCATGATTAACGACTCATGGTGTAATCATAACAACATACAGGAACTCAAGTCCTTTTGTTCACCTGACCTAGAATTCCTCACAATCAAATGCCGACCATATTATCTCCGAAGAGAATTCTCGTCGGTTATTGTCACAGCCGTGTATATCCCCACTCAAGCCGATACAACGACAGCCCTCAAGGAACTTCACTGGACTCTGTGCAAACTGGAAACCATATATCCTGAGGCTGCATTTATTATAGCTGTGGATTTTAACAAAGCAAATTTGAGAACAAGGCTACCTAAATTCTATCAGCATATTGATTGTGGCACTCGTGCGGGCAATGCACTGGATCACTGCTACTCTAACTTCCGCGATGCATACAAGGCCCTCCCCCGCCCACTTTGCGGCAAATCTGACCACGACTCCATTTTGCTCCTCCCGTCCTGTACCAGTGACAAGAACTATTCAATGATGGTCTGACCAATCAGAATCAACGCTTCAAGATTGTTTTGATCATGCGGACTGGGACATGTTCCGGGTAGCCTCAGAGAAATATATTGATTTATACGCTGATTCGGTGAGTGAGTTTATATGGAAGTGCATTGGAGATGTTGTACCAACGGTGACTATTAAAACCTACCCTAACCAGAAACCGTGGATAGATGGCGGCATTTCCACAAAACTAAAAGCGTGAACCATCGTATTTAACCGTGGAAAGATGACTGGGAATATGGCCAAATACAAACAGTGTAGTTAGTCCCTCCGCAAGGCAATCAAACAAGCAAAATGCCGGTACAGGGACAAAGTGGAGTCGCAATTCAACGGCTCAGACACGTCTCGCTTTGATCTTTGTTTTAGTGTGGTCAGGGCGTGAGTTGGGTGGGTAATCTATGTTTTCTATTTCTGTGTTGGTTTTCTGTGTTTGGCCTGATATGGTTCTCAATCAGAGGCAGCTGTCATTCGTTGTCCCTGATTGGGAACCATATTTAGGTAGCCTGTTTTCTGTTGGGTTTTGGTGGGTGGATGTCTTCAGTCTTTGTGTGTCTGCACCAGATAGAACTGTTTCGGTTTTCACTTTTGTTGTTTTGTAATTTGTAGTGTTCAGTTTTGATTATCATTAAATATCATGAACACTAACCACGCTGCGCTTTGGTCCTCTCCTTCTTCCACCGAAGAAAACCGTTACAACAATTCTTAATCTTGGGTCTTCTGAGATCTCTTTTGTCTGAGGCATGGTTCACATCAGGCAATGCTTCTTGTGAATAGCAAACTCAAATTTTGTGAGTGTTTTTTTATAGGGCACGGCAGCTCTAACCAACATCTCCAATCTCGTCTCAATGATTGTACTCCAGGTTAGCTGACTCCTGACTCCAAGTCATTAACCTAGGGGTTCACATACTTTTTCCAACCTATACTGTGAATGTTTAAATTATGTATTCAATATGGACAAGAAAAATACAATAATTTGTGTGTTATTAGTTTAAGGAGACTGTTGTTGTTGTAACTTAGATGAAGATCAAATCTAATTATATGACCAATTTATGCAGAACTCCAGATAATTCCAAAGGGTTTACAGACTTTTTCTTGCTACTGTATATACTGTACTTTTACACCATCTATTGCATCTTGCCTATGCCACTCGGTCATCGCTCATCCATATATTTATATGTATATATTCTTATTCCTTCCCTTTACTTAGATTTGTGTGTATTAAGTAGTTGTTGTGGAATTGTTAGATCACTTGTTAGATATTACTGCACTGTCGGAACTAGAAGCACACGCATTTCGCTATGCTCGCAATAACATCTGCTAACCATGTGTATGTGACCAATAACATTTGATTTGCCTTGCCTTGACTGCAACCTGGGATGAGTCATCCACTCTGTCCACATAGCCTACTAGTAATAATCCCATGAAAATATTCAGTTTTTGCTCATTGAATAAACCCTATTTTTATACCTGTCTCATCCCCTCTATAGTTATCCAGACATTGCAGAGCCCAAGTGTAGTGTAAGTATCCCTCAAGCAATTCCATGTTATTTGTTCACAGCCACAATGACATTGCATTATTCTTACGTTTTGGACATGCTATGAGAGAGGACCATGAGCTGAGGTGGCTGGGTGGAAACAACCTCACTCACTGGGGAATCCTTCTTAAATCTCCCCCTGCGACCCCTGTTCTACTGTCTCATCACTACACACTTACCACATGCATGTTGTTATTCCTCTGAGCTCACCTGAAGTTAAACAGTGAAGCAGTGAACCATGATATGCACTATGCAAAGGTGCAAGGCCACCCATAACTCGTGGTTTTTGAAACACAACTTCTCATACAAAACCCCCGCTAAGCCCTGTCCAAAGCTTCCCTCCTTTCTCTATATCCTCTTTATGTGCAAGAACTGGTGTGTAGTTTACTGTGGCCTGTCAGAAGTAAGTTTAGTGCTCGGAGAGGGAAAGCACCCACGTATAGGTCTCCCTGAACAAACCACCCACACCTCAGCCCTGTTTGAAAAGTGGAAATGTATATGGTGGGTTCTGCTGCACACAGAGGTCGACTCTCACCTAGCCCACAAGCCCTGCAGATTAGAAATCACACCGTATGTGAGCGGTGTGATGGGAGCCCATTCCAGCCTGTAAATGTGGACTATTTTTCATTCTTCCTCTCCTAAACCAGATTTGAAAAGAAAATGCTAGGCCTATATGTATCCAACCCACAATACCTTTTCATCTCATCAATAACTATTTTATATTCAATAGGAACCAAACAGAGCCAACGGGACCTACCTGAATTTGACCAATAGAAACTCTCGTTTTTGTTGCAAAATGCAATTATTTGCTAAGGTTTGGACTAATGATTACACCAGAAGATGGCAGCATTTCTCACTTCCATCCCCACTTGTGTCTGTAATCATGTTGCCAGTGCATTCCTACAGTCAACAAGACGTTCTCTATCTCTGAGACAACAACCTGAGGTTGACGAGGTCAATTCTTTCCAAGAACTAACCTCTTCTGGAAGAATGTTAATTAGGATGAAACAGAACCAGTTTAGCTACATTGTTTAACTGGGTAGGTTCTGTTGCTCTGCAGTCTGTGTCATCATAGGAAAGTCACAGACACCGTGATAAACTACAGCTCATTCAAAAGCTATGCCAAAAGGGGATGATCAGCTTGATGGGCTCAAAAGTTCAATAAATATTTGTTTTTAATAAAACACAGGGAAGCTTGGGTATCTTGCTTATTTGTCACTAGTTATTATCAGCCTTATCAGACTTATATCATCAACTTATCATTCATTATATAGCAGAGTAGTGGGTGTATAGCACAGGTTGGTTGCACCTTGTGTTGCACCATGTGTTTGATGCCATTCCATTTGCACCATTCCAGCCATTATAATGAGCCATCCTCCCCTCGGCAGCCTCCTGTGATGTATAGTATGGTAAACTAGGGCGCTGTTGGATAAATATTGTTTAAATAGAGCATCAGAGGACACAAGCCTCACCTAGGAAACCTAAAATGAGCAACAGTATAATATTGCAATATTGATGTTTGCATAATAACAGTATTAAAAACAAACATAATGGAAATAATGTACAGCATTTACAACACAATAGTATTTGTAACTAACAACAAACAATGTTAATTTAATATTTTACCATTCTCTTTTTACATTTTCATAAGTAATCAAGAAATAAATTAAAATAGCAGTAATCATATATACCAAAAACTACTTTTCACATAGGCCTATATTTTGAATGCAAGATATGTTTATTACTAACGTAAGTATGGGGCTAAGTGATGAGACAGAAAGTGGCGGTCTTCAAAGGTGGCAGTCTCAACATTATCTTATTTGGAGAGTTAATTTCTGTTGCTTCCATTAAATGTCACTCGGTATTAAGGCGTGGTCCTCAGTTGACGCAAACATCAGTCAGCTGAGACTCTGGGGGAAAAAATGCAGACAAAATAAATGTAATATCTCAACGTGACCTGATATGATAAATAATCTAGGCAAAGAGCAGAATCTTCACCATGAACAACCTATGCAGATACAACTTCCTCTATATCGAAGTCAAATGGGTTCAGCGCCAGATTGACAGACACAGAGTTCTCTTGAATATCTGAGGGAGAAATTAAGCCCATCTAATAACTCATGTTGTACATATGAGTGCTGCATATCTGTACAAGTTTACATTTGTACAAGCTTTACATTAATTACAATGTTTGGTGTGATTATGGTCAGTACCTCACTGTTTTATGCACTGAAAAACATAAACCTAAAAATAATTACATCTAATCTCATCTAATCTCTCAGTAACAAAACAGTGTGTGATCTATCTACAGTAACTCACTAGCCAGAGGCTCCCACTCTCTAAGGCTGACAGCACTCTTTCCTTTTGCAGAGTCTGCAAATTGTATGTTTGACTCAGACTCTTTCTACAGAAGCAACGAAACAAAAATGTTTGAAATACACTTATACAACACACAGACTCAGTCATTAACAGTTTAAACACATACATAGACAGAATGTACAGCTTGTTTTGACTACAGCTATTGCATCTCACAAAAAAAAATATATATATTGTGTGACATCTTCAAAATAAATGATGTAACCTTGGGATAATTTGCCTTCAAACCGTCAACTATGGATGATGTATTTTCCAAATGCAACAATGAAGCGATGCTCTGCCGATCTAAAAGGAAAGAGGGCATTGTTACAACAGTATGTGAGACCCTGCAGTCAGTGTAGACTTAACTTAGCCAGGGATCACACATTCAAGCAAGTTAACGGCACACAGAGTAAGGCATCATAGAGAGTGTACATTTGGATAAAGTTGACTGTGGTTCAACAGGGGGTGGTTCTTTTCTCTTCAGCCTGGCATCAGCTAGAGCGTCAGATCTTCTTCTGGCCTCCATGGAAACTCGGACAGAGTCATAGATAAACACTGGTGAATAAAGCCCAGGCACAGACCAAACATGATAACACTGTTGCTGCAACATACCCCAGCTGTTGCTCATTTTAATATACAAAGCAGATCTACATTAAAGCTATATCAATATCAACCGATGAACAGTACATTTCCATGCAGTAAAAAGACAGCAGAATGTTATGTAGCTACTGTACCTATCACGATGAAGCCATAGAAAAATAGGCCCAAAATCATGTTAACTTTCACAAGTGGCTCGGAGTAAGTGGGGTCTGTCAATATGTTGACACTGGATTTGATTTCATTGGTGCTCTTCTTTGTTTTTGGAGCTTTTCCCCACAGTTTGAAGACGTGATCATTACCTGCATCGGAACAAAATGTACAATCCATCCATTTCACAATGGATTTTACAATTCAGCAATTGTGAAATTCACACAAAGAGTAGGAACAGAATAAAGGGCAAATCACCTTGTGATGCTGTTTGCGTCTTGTAAGTCTGTAGAACAGACATTAGGGAATTCACAAGCCCCTGGGGGTCTTTAGTGTTTGTGTAGGGTCCGGGATATCCTTGAGTCACCTGGTCCAAATTACCTGGAGAAGTAGCATCTGTGGGAAATCAGAGGAAAATGTCAAATATTGCCACAACTCAAGCTATATTGTGACTTCACTCTGTTAACGCTAGGCCTAGACTAACTTCTGGATTCCTGTCTCACCTTTCACCAGCAAACTCTCAAATTGTCCAAGCAATGTGTTTACAAAATGAGTCAGTTTTGGGGTTGTGACATCGGGGTTGTTCTGAACAGAGTTGATCAAAGTCATGTGCTCCAGCGAAGATGAGGAAGCAAAAACATTTGCAGGAGTTGGCTTTGCATAAACTGGCTTTATGAGACAGAAAATAAAGGCCAAACATAAAATCTTGATATTGCACAGCCCTTCCTTGTGGGCACGCTGTGACATTTTGATGACAAATATAGCCTAATTTTCAAAGACAATGAGTAAACATTACAACTCAAACTACTAGCTGACTAACTGTGTTTTATACAATTAAGTGTGTGGGAAACTGAACATTCTGGAGCTATTTTATGTGCTCAGCTTGCCCATTGGCATGGTAACCAACTGGCCTCACTATTTATGACATCAATCAAATTGTGTGCTCAACGATTCTTTTCAAATTCGGCGGAGTTGCCAGGTTATGAATTTGCAATGTGGGGGTCAAAGCCTTATTAAGACATTTTCAGATCAATCTGACCATATCTGGCAACCTATTATCTGCAGCACAATTGTCTGTCTGCCACGAGCGTCGGCATTTTCGCAGCTACAAAGTAATAATGTGTAACCTGCAAAGTTAGCATACCTAAATAATAAATTATATGCCTACTGTTAGTTCTGTGAGTTTTCCTTTTGTTAACCATTTTTTAACGACCTTGGTCGAAACCAAAATTCCCAAAGTATCCTCCCACAGTGGGAGGAGAGAGGGCAGGGCAGAAGCCCATCATAGTACACGCCCGTATATAGTAAAGGTTTTATTTGCGCGTAAATGAAATCAGGTGTGAGTAGAGTAGTGGTGGAGAGGACGCATGTGTGCGTTTATGATTAATCTAACATTAGTCTAGGTAGCCTCCTATCTACTGGGATTTTAAATCACAGAGAATAAATTATACATAGCCTAGTTTAGAGAGAGGAAGATCGAAAATGAATGAGACGGAATATCATCAAGTGCCACTTTCTCAATATAGTTTCGAGCAGCAATTTGACGAGCGAGGCGCTATCGAATGGATGCAAGAAAACTGGTGAGTATGTTTATAACATTGTTTGGTTTCAAAATAATGATGAATTCACCTTGTTCGTGTGGTCGAACAGGACAGCTGAGTCAGGGTCAGGTGTCGCCCTTGATTACTTCAAAAAATTGAAGAGCGTCAGGTGTGACATCACAATTCTGACAGACTATGGTTGAAGCCAAATATATTATACACATTTCTTTACCACCTTATTACTCAATAGCAGCCACATTGTTCTGTTTTTGCTTTTGAAATTAGAATATCCAGATCTAGTAGTGGTTTACTCAGGATGTCTAGTAAAAAAAGTCAGCTAAACCAGCATGGGAAAAGATTTTGTACAAATGTAAAATTTCATTTTTCATTTCAAGCCACTGAAGTGGCTAGGGCTGATTGCTCTAGTCAATACATTTCACATATCACCATAGTAAACTGGGTGTGCCATGTTAAATACCTTCAGCATGAGTAATAGTGTATGTAAAAACATCACTTCATTAAAATCCTAGGGTGTGCTCAATCACTGAAATACCATTGCAGCTGAGTAACCTTGCCATGGGCACAATCGAAGGAAATTTACTGACACTTACTGACATGTTTCTCTCTCACCAGGAGCAAGGCCTTTGTGTTCTGTGGCCTATATGCAGCGCTGGTCTTTGGAGGCCAACATTTCATGAAGGAGAGGCCTAAACTCAGTCTGCGCAGACCACTGGTGCTATGGTCACTCAGCCTGGCCATCTTCAGGTGAGTTAACACAGAACACCCACATTTACCTCTGACATTTGAGTGAATGGAAGATGTACAAGGTCTGTTTGCCTACAGTAATCTTGTCTCTGGAAACTGAAATACCCAAAGCTTTAAATCTATATTGTGAACTTTAATTATTATTTTTTTTTACATCTGCCAACAAGTCACTTTCATTATGCATCCATCTGTTAACAATCCTGATGGTAGAAAGATGGCTGTCATAATCATTTGTTAAGTGTTTAAAATTCTTACTCCTATGTTTGACTGTTTAAGATCACCCTTTGTGCTGGAATTATGCATTTTTTTGTGCAGAAAGCACCCTCACGCAGCATCTTTTCACGTGGTGGAACTAAGCATACTGTACATGCTTTGTGAGGGCAGTTTCCTAGATGCCAACGTGACCTTAATACATATGTCTTCCTAGTGCAGGCCTCTCAACCCTTTTCCTGGAGTGCTTCTATCCTGTAGGTTTTCACTCCAACCCTAATCTAGCGCACCTGATTCTAATAATTAGCTGGTTGATAAACGGAATCAGGTTAGTTAAAACCTACAGGTGGGTAGCGCTTCAGGAACGGGGTTGTGGAACCCTGCCCTAGTGACATGCTGTCAGGAAGCCCTATACTACATATGGTTTAAGGAGTTAGTAATGTGACTTTAGTGAACTCAGAGTTCAACTCGGGGGGGGGGGGGAAACCGGAATCACAAATGGCTCAACTCTTTAGCCAGGTATATTTGGCAACAAATCCTTCAGAACTTAACCTGCCAGTGAGCAGGTAACTCGGAGCTTACTCCATTTATCCTGAATGAAGCGTCTGCGCTGTGATTTGCGGACCAAAGACATCAGGCGCCCTCATTGTAAATGTTGCATCATCCCCTTCATTTGAGAAATGGTTGCTATTTATTTTTATTTGAACATTACTAATGACAGAATGCAGTAACGTCACAGTGAAACTTGTGGATGACTTAATATAATTTTATTGATGGGGGGGATGTAAAAGGTGCTTCTGCATTGATAAGCACACCAATGACTGCATTAAAGATGGAACTACAACAAGCCTATTTCAAACCATAGCCTGCTGATTTTGCAAGCTAACTTTTGTTTTATTGTGATTTTGGCACAAATGAAAATGTGGCACTGACTCGGCCATGGCTTGATGTTTCAGCATTCTCAATGAAGATTGACTAGACATGCACACGACGTTACAAGCCTGCTAGTGTCACTTAGTTTTGCTCTTGCCCTCTAGTGCAATGCTTAACTTTATTTTAATTGCAGTATCATTGGAGCAATTCGAACAGGATGGTACATGCTGTATATCCTCTCAACCAGCGGTTTCAGACAGTCTATATGTGACCAGAGCTTCTACAACGGACCAGTGAGCAAGTTCTGGGCCTATGCTTTTGTCCTGAGCAAAGCCCCTGAACTGGGTAAGAACCGGGGATGGAACTGCCAGTCATTTGGCTCAACTTGGCATTTTGTCCACTCCTACCATGAGTGTCAAAATTATGGCAAGCC